>NW_022436942.1:87143987-87212991 GCF_009761245.1 Sapajus apella | reverse complement strand
TGTGTGTGTGCGTCTGTGTCTGTGTATGTGCGTCTGTGTCTATGTGTGTGTGTGTCTGTGTATGTGCGTGTGTCTGTGTATGTGCGTGTGTGTCTGTGTATGTGCGTGTGTCTGTGTATGTGCGTGTGTGTCTGTGTATGTGCACCTCTGTCTGTGTGTGTGTGTCTGTGTATGTGCATCTGTGTGTGTGTGTATGTATGTTTCATTATATCCTATGACACAGTTTCATGTATATATAGTTTCCTCCTTAAATGAGAAAAGTAGGAGATATATAAATGCACTACATATACATAAAATCTCCTATTTAGATATATAAATATATATATATCCTATATATTATATAATTAGTAACATATATGTAGTTCCTTTTACAGAAGAGAAAACGAGGCTACACACATACATCCACATATGTCTCCTCTCCTATATAACCTATATATGGCTGTATTTATTTATACTCTATTTTCACATGTATATCCTTTATAATAGTTTCATATATATAATTTCTTCCATGGAAAGGAAAACGGGAGATATTTTTCTGTAGGTCTCCCTATTCTGTGTTCTATATGTATGATCTCATCTACATATCCCATCTCACATCTCTGTGTACATATCCCGCATGCTATGTAGCAGTGTCTGTGTATGTGTTGTGTGTCTTATTCCCCCCATGTCTTTTCGGCAAGGTATGTGTATGTGTGTGCACATATATGTATAGCATGTATTATAATTATAAACATATATGCATAGCTGGAAAGGTGGCTTTGAGTAGATTCTACACAGGCTAAGTGAGCAGGTCATGTGAAGGTCAGAAGGAAGAACAGTTCAGGCACTGTGGCAGGAAGCAAGGCCCACGTCCTTCACGGGGAAATAGCCGGGCCTGGGGAGACGGAGACCAGCATCACTGGCTGACCCGGAGGGGGCGTCTGGAGCTGGGTCTGGAAGGAGGGAAACCATGTCCTGCAGGCTGCAGGCCACACTGGGACTGCACCTTCTATGCTGAGGCAGCACCCGGAGCCTGTCCTGAGGTCTGAGGGGTTCTCTCCAGCAGAACAGCAAGGGCTCTGGGCTGCTCCACTGGAAACAGAGCTAGGACCTGGGCTGGGAATCTGTATTAGTTTCCCACCACTGCTGTAAAGAAGGACCACAAATTTAGTGGCTGAAAACAACACAAATGTGTTATCTTACAGTTCTGTAGGTTAGAAACCAACCTGAGTCATGCTGGGTTAAAATCAAGGTCTCAGCAGGGCTGTGTTCTTTCCTGGATGTTCTAGGGGAATAGCTCTCCTTGACTTTCCAGCTGCCAGAGGCCCCCACATCTGCAGGCCCCAGACCTCTCCCTCCATCTGTAGTCCCAAGACCCCCTCCCTCCATCTGCAGGCCCAAGACCCCCCCCCCCCATCTGCAGGCCCCAGACCCCCTCCCTCCATCTGCAGGCCCGAGCCCCCTCCCTCCATCTGCAGACCCGAGCCCCCTCCCTCCATCTGCAGACCCGAGCCCCCTCCCTCCATCTGCATCCCGAGCCCCCTCCCTCCATCTGCAGACCCCAGCCCCCTCCCTCCATCTGCAGACCCGAGCCCCCTCCCTCCATCTGCAGACCCGAGCCCCCTCCCTCCATCTGCAGGCCCGAGCCCCCTCCCTGCATCTTCAGAGCCAGACTTGTTGCATCTGACTTTTTTCCCCATCTCATCTCCCTCTGATTCTCATTTTCTGCCTCCCTCTTCCACTTTTAAGGGCTCTTTGATGACATTGCCCCACCTGAATAATCAGGATAACTTCCCCTCTCAGCATCAGCTGTTAGTGACCCCCATTTCATCAGCAACCTCACTTTCCCCTGTCAGGTAACCTCACGCATCCACAGTGTGCGGGGATTAGGACGCTGACCTCTTTGCTGAGCCTCACTCTGCCTGTCACGGCTCCCTGAGCGACATCCCAGCAGACCAGACTTGCTTCTCTTGAAGTTTAAATGGCATTGTGCCGTCTGAACTCCTCCTCCTGGACTAACTTCTTCAGTTTCGAGATGACAAAATGGGAGAGGGAAATGTTAAGTGCATTCTCCTTCTGTGACATCCCGTGGGGATGCCCTGCCTTCCTCCAGATAAGCCTCACACACCCTGGGTCAGATGCATGGTGGGCCGTGGCCAGCTCTCCAGGCGACATCAACTCTCACATCCGGCCACACTGGCAATGACCCAGGAGGGTGGCCCTCTTCCCTCACCATGTGATGGTCTCCAGCAAGCACATAGCCCCCAGAATCATCTAATCTCCTGTCCCTGATTCTGAGGCCTGAGCAGCGTCCGTCTTCCTTCTCAGGCATGGGAAACTGGAAAGAGAGTGTTCCCATCAGCCTGTCAAATTCTGCTCTCCTTTTCACCATCTCCAGGTACATCTGGTACAGTAACAGCCTGGGCTCCCAATCTTTCAGATTGGAATTGGTCCCCTGTCCCCAAGGCTGAAGGGTGGTGGTTTAGACACCTCCAAAGGCTCTGAGTGAATCCTCAGGGCTTCCCTCCAATAGCTTAATGGAAAATCACCTCTCAGGGACTTCCTCCTCTCTCATGGGGACCTGAAGGTCAGAAGCACTTCCCCTTCTGGACTCCACCCTTCCCCTATAAAATAGCCTCTTTGTCCTGCAATCCCTATTTTTTGTTGACTCTGTTGACCAGTAAAGTGTGGGTAGCATCAGTTCTGTTGTAACCGAATGGCACTGTGGGTCCTCTAGGAAAGTGAGTGGTACTAGCCACTCAAGCTCTCACAAGTCAGAGCAGTGCACACCAGGAACCTTCCACTCTCAGCTACGGCCTTGATCAATTCAAGGGTTACGGGAACTCACTTACTACCTAACAACACTGTTTCCTTTCTGATTAAGCTCATAGGGGCTGAGACCTCTCTCTCCCCGTCCCCCTCCTTCCCTCTCTCCCTCTATTCCTCCTTCCCTCCCCCTCTCTCTCTCACTTATCTCTATTAGCTAGCTAGCTAGCTAACTACATATGTATCTATCTATCGATCATCTAGTTTCATCTTTTGCCCTTCAAACACCCATCCTGTGCTTCAGACACACCTGTGTCTGACAACTAGTATGTGTCTCCAGAAGCCCACCGGGGACCAAAACTGCCCCTAGTTGGAAACCACGGGGCTGGCAAGATAGGCTTGGGTCGGAGCACATGAAGCCAGCAAGCCCTATGGCCCTTGTGTATCTGGTATCTCTTCTCACAATAGCGCTACATAACAAAACTCACATCCTCTAATGGCTTGAAACAGTGAGCATTTATTTCACCGAGAAGTCTGTGGGTCAGCTAGGCTATGCTTGAATCTGCAGTCAGCTGGAGTATTGGCCAATCCAGGAAGGCCTCGTGCATACATTGGTGGCTTTGGCAGGCGAGATGTTGAGAGGTGACTGGGCCCGCTCAGCCTCACCCTCCAGCAGGCCAGCTGGGGCCTGCTCACAGGGCAACAGCAGAGTCCTGGAGACAGAGAACAGCCCCCAGAGGCTTGTAGGGCCTTGTCTCAGGGCTGACACAAGTCTGTCAGCCAAAGTTTGTCTCCATGCCCACATTCAAAGGGTAGAAAACAGACTTCAACTCTTGTTGGAAGAAGCTGCAAAGTCCTGTTGCAAAGAGGATGGGTGGGTTGTTGGAGGGAGATTAAAATTGCAGCCATGATTGCTGTTGGTCTACTGCATCATGTTAAGACAACGTGTATTTGGCATGTCCCACTGTGATTTCGTGAATATTCTTCTTTCAGACCAGACTAAATTATCAAAGTAGATTGTGTAAAGAAACATATTAGTAAGTAATAATACAGGACAGGGTGACAGTGAGGGTCACACACAAGTGGCCAGAAGACTTCTTTACTATACGACTTCATAAGAGTGGAGAAACTCTTTCTGTCAGCAGTAAGCACTGGTAAATCTCTTCCTGGAAGTGTGTGATTGCTTCATTTGCCCTAGTTGGAAGCATGACTCCACAGGAAAGGGAATAAGGGAAGTTCCAGTGCCACAGGATGACTCACCAATTCTTAGAAGGAGGCGAGAAATAGGATGTCCCTATGACTGTTTCTATGCAACAGTACAAAGAAGACACATTCCCGTTGCACAGCTGGGTCTGTTACGTTTTGAAAATGTTAAATGACTCTGGCTTAGTAATTGTGATACAGCGTGATAACCTGTGGTCATTTTTAAGTAACTCTTAGGTAATAATATTTCAGATTTTCACTCTGCTTCTTTGCCGCTCTTCCACCACCACGTTCCTGACACCATCAGCCAGGTCCTCTCAGACTCACCTCTCCTCCAAGTTCTTGGTTCGTATCCTGAGTTAATATCCTCCCATCCCTCCTCCTCCCACTGTATTTGTTAGGGAGAGGCTTGCTTCTATAACAAATAAATCCCCCCAACTTTTTGTTCGGCCTAACACGATTGGAGTCGATTTATCTCTTGTATAACAAGCCAATATCAGTATTTTTTGTCTTCCTCCACCCGGTGACTCAGGGATCCAAGCTCTTTCCATCTTGTGGCTCCTGGATCCCCTTAGGACTCCTCTATCGCCCTCTGGTGGAAAATCACACACAGTGTTTGATGGTCAAGCCTGAAGGTGATTGCTTCTACTCACATCCCATTGGCTAGAACATAGTCACATGGTCTTACTTAACTGCAAGGGAGGCTGGGAAACCAGGCTGGCATGTGCCTAGAGAGATGCAGAGCAGAGACACTCTTGGGTGGAGGGGATTGAGATCAAGTAAGTAGGAGAGCCCAGACCAGCTTCTTCTTATTATTAGTATTATTATTTTCAGACAGAGCCTCACTCGCCAGCTGCCAAGCTGGAGTGCAGTGGCGTGATCTCGGCTCACTGCAACCTCCACCTCCCAGGTTCAAACAATTCTCCTGCCTCAGCCTCCCGAGTAGCTGGGACTACAGGCACGTGTCCCCATGCCCAGCTAATTTGGTATTTTTTTAGTAGAAATGGGGTTTCACCATGTGGCCAGGATGGTCTCAATCTCTTGACATCATGATCTGCCCACCTCAGCCTCCCAAAGTGCTGGGATTACAGGCGTGAGCCACCGCACCCGGCCCTATTATTATTAATTATTTGAGATGGAGTCTTGCTCTGTCACCCAGGCTGGGGTGCAGTGGTGCAGTCTCGGCTCATTGCAACCTCTGCCTCTGTAGTTCAAGTGATTCTTCTGACTCACCCTCCCGAGTAAGTGGGATTACAGGCACGCACCACCACATCCGGCTAATTTTTGTATTTTTAGTAGAGACGGGGTTTCACCATGTTAATTAGGTCTTGAACTCCTGACCTCATGATCCACCTGCCTTGGCCTCCCAGAAATGACAATAGTTTTTCAATATACATTATGTTAGAAATTTATGATTTACCTCATATTTCTATAGTATACAAAAATAGTGTGTCTAAAATGTATTACTTAGATTTTTTTAATTTTATAATTGAAATGTTAGCATTAGACAAAATCAACTCTGAAAAAATAGAATTGTCACTTTCACAAAGAAGCTGTAGTTGCTATTATGGTTTAGCAAAGAATGATTAAAACGCTAAACCCCCTGCAGAGTGACTGTTCTGATGCTGGCAATGTTTGAAGCACTCACATGGGTTAGCTCATTTCATCTTCATAACATCCCTATGGGGTAGGTTCCGTGTTACAGATGAGGAAGCCGAGGCACAAAGACGTGAAGTCACATGCCCAAGCTTGAACCCAGGCAGTCTGGCTCCAGAGGTCACAGGGTTCCCGATCACACATAAGCACAGCGCTTGATGACCCAGGAGGCAAAGGAAGGCAAAGCCAGGAAAGGGGCGCACTGAACATTGGAGAATGGTGTAGAGGGTCCAGTGGGGAGGTGCAAGAAGGTGAAGCCTGGGCCCCTCTACCACACAGAGGATGTCTGGACCCCTCTCGGTGGAACTTAAGAAAATCAGGGGCCTGAGAGGGATGACAGTCAGAGTCCTTACATCAGCAGAGGCATAGAAGGAGGGGTCTCCACAGGGGCTGCCAGGGGAGCTGCCAGCCTGGATAAGTTACACAGGACCCCAGAGGAGCAAGACATGAGCTGGAGAGGCACCAAGGTGGCCTTCTGCCCACCTGAGTTTTAAACACGCAGAAGCATCTGCACTCTCAGTAGATGAGCAGATGACATCCCCATGGGGGCCTTGGGTGGACTCCACAGCAGAATGGCCAGAGGCTCCTGATGGAAGGATCTGGCAGAACCAAACCTCTCTGTGGTCTGTGCTCAGGAGGGGTCAAGGAGCTCAGAGCCACATTCTGATTCTCTGGTGCAACCCTCCAGTAGGTCTGAGGAAGTATGGTTCTGGCAACTCAGAAGAGAGGTTTTCCAGGGTGTTGTCAGAGCAGAATAACTTTGTTAAAACAAGAACATTTCCAGGGCTCTGGATTGTGTCAGAAGTTCTATATGCACTCAATTTCAGAGCAAAGTGACTGAACCTCACTAATAAGGAGAAAGGCATGATAGATGTGTAGGTAGATAGGTATAGGTAGGACAGTCAGTAGGTAGGTAGGTAAGGAGAGAGAGAGAGACAGATCGAGACAGACAGACGGACAGAGGCAGGCAGACAGGCAGGCAGGGAGGCAGGTAGATAGATACACACATACAGACAGACAGAGGCAGGCAGACAGCCAGGTAGATAGATAGATACAGACAGACAGACAGAGGCAGGCAGACAGGCAGCAAGCAGGCAGATAGATAGATAGATAATAGATAAGCAGACAGATCAAGATAGACAGATATATAGAGACAGGCAGATAGACACATATTAGATAGATAGCTAGATAGATAGGTAATAGATATACAGATGATAGATAGATATAGAGAGAAAGACAGAAAGAGAAAGAAAGAAAGATAGGCAGACAGATAAAGATAGATGATAGATATAGAGAGAAAGAAAGACAGAAAGATAGAGACAGATAGACAGATAAGATATAGATAACAACTATTAACATTTCCTAAAGAAAAACAACCAACTTTAAGCAGCCAATTTAGAATACTGGTCATACTAAGTATTCTGTCTATCTGTCTCTGTCTGTCTATTAATACATAGATAGATAGATAGATGGATAGATAGATAGATACTGGTCATACTAAGTATTCTGTCTATCTGTCTCTGTCTATTAATACATAGATAGATAGATAGATGGATAGATAGATAGATACTGGTCATACTAAGTATTCTGTCTATCTGTCTCTGTCTGTCTATTAATACACAGATAGATAGATAGATGGATACTAAGTATTCTTACCTATTGCTCTGTAGGCCAGGGCTGATGAAAAACAAAATAAAATAATAAATCATCTTCTGTTGACGGCTTTCTAAACAACTGGGGAAAATAGTCACCTTCTGGGTGGACAAATTAGTCGGAATTTAAGATGCATTGACTTGTTTTCACCCATGTTTATTTGTTTTATTTTCAAAAATTCTTTTGAATTGAAAATAGGATTCCTTTTTGTGTAACTGCTACACTTTTATTATTGGTGATGGCACATAACAGAAATCTTATTTCTTTGAAAGTTTAGAGCTGCGTTTTGGAATGCCAGGGTCCCCATGCCCTGGCTGGCCTGCTCATCTCTGCTGTAGTTCTGTGAGGTCGTGCAGATGGTCTCCAGGATCTTCTTTCCTGGAGGCAGAACTGGGAATTCTAACCTTTCCGTTCAGTGGCAAGTTTAATTCAGAGAATATTCTGTCATTTTAGAAAATAAATAGATTCAGCTCAGGTTCAACTCAGCTCATGATAATTGGTTTTAGACTTGAGATTCAGGGAAATTATTTCCACCTAGTTCCAGTTTGGTTTGTTTATCAAATTAGTTCCCTCTCTTCTCATGTGAGACTCAGCTCTGGGGCAGCTCGGGTCACGATTCTTGAGCTGAGAGCCTGAAGCAGAAACACACACTCCCACCCCCACCCTCACCCCAAACACCGGTCCTTTCTTCCCTCTGGAACCTAGAGCATCACATGGCTGATGAAACAGGCAAAGGTCTAAGAAAGAGAAGGTGTGCCCCGTCTCACCAGAGCTCAGCGCCTCAACTAGACTAACCGCCTCAGTGCCACTGGAGCCAGCGAGGCACGAACACTGAACAAAGAAAACAGCTGCAGGTGCCAGGTCACAAGTTGTATCTTCTTAGAGTGGATTGTGCCTGAGATGGAGTGAACGTCATGTTGTATAACAGAGGAGAGACTCAATCCAGCACAGGCGACTCACCCCAGCCCGAAATCCACCACCCTGGCCCTTCTGGGCTGGTTCCATAGATTGTGGGAATCCCATGAAATGTGCCCTGGAGAGGCACGGTGCTGAGATCCGCTAGACGGCCGGGAAATCAACGCCATCCCGTAGGGAGGTGCTTTTCTTTTTTGTTTGTAAACAAACAGCCGCACAAAGGACAGCCCGTGGATGAGAAACTCCATCCTCCATTTACGTGCACACACAGGCAGGCCCTCTTGAAAGGCCACCGGTTTCTGGGTTGATGTCTGTAACTTATCAGAGGTAAAGAATTCTGACAGCGGGAGCCTGAGATGAGGAGAGACACCCCTCCCCTGCAACACTGCTGCTGGTGGCCTGCAGAGGCCTGGCCTAGATCAGATGTTGTCTTACGGGAACGGCAGGCTCGGTGGTGACAACAGCGTGCCAGTGACTTGAGCAGGTGACATAAGTGGGTCTTCAGAGGGCGTGCATAGGGAACACACTGTCCTGCCAGCCTAGCTTTTGTTTTCTCGCTTGTGATGAAAACATGGCCACATAAAGATCTGCCTCTCCTAAAAAGAAGCCACAGCATTCGTTCAATGACAGAAAAACAACAGACAGTCACCTTAGCTTCAGAGACAACAGGGAGCGGTTGGGTATCGGTTGAACTGAGAGCGCGCCCCTCCCCAAGGAGGCAGCCACCACCCAGCCCCAAAGAACCGTCCCTTTGACAAGACACCGGCCCAGCACTACTAGAGCTAGGGACTCTTCAAGAGAAGCCAGAAACCCAGAATTTTAGGCAAAATCTCTCATCTTTTGGAAAACTACAAAAAATGCATGTGAAGAAAGAAAACAAGTCCGATGTGGCTAAAAGACCCTTGGCATCAACCTCAGACCCAAACGCTAGCAAGCCCCGTCTAGAAATCCGGTTATCTAGGCGCTCTGGTGGCGTGAAGATGGACATGTGGCTGAGGAACAGGGTGAAAACCAAGGCTAGAAACAGCTTCCGGCCACAGATGGCTCTGACCATAGGCAGGAGGAATGACAGATGGGCAGGCTCTCTTTCTAGAAGCAACCCCATGACAGCAGCCACGCTCACCTTTCACAGGCCCCTGTAACATGAAGGACTCTGGCTCAGCCGTGCGTTGACGGGTATGGTAGACGGTTACTTCGGCTGTTCCTGACTAATCAGGCCTGCTGGTGTTTGTGCCATTCCAGAGTCTCTTCCATATTGACCATGGCCTTGACCGTACGGCCAGCGTTGGCCAGAGCAATATGAACACAAGTGATGGAGCCAGAGGTTTGGTAAGTGCTGGTACATCGGGGCTTGCTCTTGGAGCACTCATTCTTGGAAGCCAGCCGCCACACAAAGAAGCCTCATTTAGCCCCGAAGAGAGTGAGAAGCCCCAGCCCTCAGCCATCCCTGCCACACCTGCTGCAGTCTAACCTCCACCCGTGAGTGGCTCCAGCGAAGGCCAGCAAGAGAACCTCCCAGAAGAGCCCCGCCAACCCACATGATTCTGAGAACCGTACAGCGGTGGTTGTCTCAGCCGCTAAGCTTTAGGGTGACTTATTTCTCCGCAGCAGATAAACAACGGGAAGATCCAATTCCCTTCTGTGTTGGTTAATTTGACGTGTCAACTTGGCGGGGCCACGGTGCCCGGACATTTGGTTGGTCCTTATCCTAAGTATTCCTGGGAAGGTATGTACTTAAATGAGATTAACATTTAAACCCACAGACTCAGAAAAGCAGATTAGCCTCCATCGGGTGGGTGGGACTTGCCCAATTGGCCCAAGGCCTTCACAAAAAACACAACTGACTTTTCTCCAGGAAGAGGTGACTTTGCCAGCACGCTCCGCTCCGCGTGGCACTGCCGCATCCGCTCTTCCTGGGTCTCCCTCGTGCCAGCCTGCCCTGCAGAGTGTGGACCTGCACAGGTGCAAATGGTTTGGGGCTTGCCTCTGTTCTGGTCACAGGATGAAACAGTCAGAGAGACAGCTGATTGTCCCTGGCTCCACTTATTTATTTGTCTGGAGATGAAGTCTCACTCTGTTGCCCAGGCTGGAGTGCAGTGGCACGATCTAGGCTTACTGCAACCTGACTCCTAGGTTCAAGCGATTTTCCTGCCTCAGTCTCCCAAGTAGCTGGACTTACAGATGTGCACCCCCACAACCGGCTAAGTTTTTGTATTTTTTGATAGAGATGGGGTTTCATCGTGTTGATCAGGCTGGTTTCGAGCTGCTGACCTCAGGTTACCTGCCTGCCTCAGCCTCCCAAAGTTCTGGGATTACAGGCATGAGCCATCATGGCCAGCCAGCTCCTCTCTCTATCCATAATGTTTGCAGTTGGACCCTTCACCCATTCACTGTTGCCTGTAGCCCCCTTGATTCTGTGTTTGATACTGTCAGACACGTTGCTAGGTGCTAGCGACACGGAGATGAATTAGACACGCCAGTGGTGGTGAGAAAACAAAGAAGCTTGTCTCTACTCAAAGAAAAGCAGTTTTTTCAAATCAGTGCAATAAAGTTTTACCAGGAGATGAAAGAAAATGGACAAACACAGGGTGGAATTGTCACTTCTACATAGGAGGAGAGGACGATCAAGAAAAATATCACAGAGCTGATGACTTGGAAACGGAATCTTTTAAGAATAAATAGGGTCTCTTCCAACAAAGGCATCCTAAGCGGAGGAGACAGCTTTCACAAAGGCAGATGGGGAAAAAAGGCCTGAACTCTGTGCCTGACAGGTTCGCCTCGACCTGGGGTGGGGCCTCGACGGGAGATGAGGTGGGAGAGGAGGAACGGTTGGTGCAGGAGAGCTGCATCCATCAAGCCAAGCTTGGGACTTTGTCCTAGGAGGCCTGGGGAGCCACGAATGGCCTTAAGCAGTGGAATGACATGTTCAGATTTTCATTTCAGTAAAGTCTCTCTGCTGTTGGAGGATGAATCCCAGCAGGGTGAAACCAGAGGCCGGGACATCAATTCGGATGTGATTGTAATCGTCTGTGCAAGAGCTGATAGAGTAGGGACGGAGAGAAGGGTGGGTGTTTTAGAGGCTAGGGGAAAATAGAACCTAACTTGGATGACTGATTGGATGTTAGAAGAGACGGAGGAGGAGGGATTTCAGATGGCTTCCAGAAGCCTGGTGCAGGAGACAGGACAGAGAACAGTAGCTGCCATTTAGCCAAAGAAGGAGCAAATCTGGAGAGAAAAATTGAACGTAGCTGGGCTCGAATGGAGTATGAGGTGCCAGCTGCATTTCCTGGATCTGCCCATGTCCCCCACCTCCACGGCGACTCCTGAGTCCAGCCACCGCCTTCCTATCCTGATAACAGCAGCATTCTCCCAACGGGCTTCTGTATCTCTTCTCCTGGCTCCAGAACCTCCATGGAATCATGCCCTATCCTTGTTGAAACTCTCTAAGTCTTCTCACCGCACCAAGAAAACATTGTAGACACCTCTCCGTAGCCTGAAGACCCAGCATCATCTGGCCCCTCCGGCTGTCCCCAGCCCTGACTGGTACCATGTTCCCCTTGCTCGGCATGCCCCAGCCACACTGGCCATCAGAGGCCAACTCCTGGTGAAAGAGGAGATAAGGGAAGTGAGTTAGGGACCTACGCCTTTCTTTTTCCTGTCTGGAAGGTTCTTCCTGCAGATCTGGAAACGGCTTCCTCCACGTCATTTGGGTCTAAAGGCCACCTTCTCAAAAAGGGCTTTTCTGACTGGCCCCTTCTTTAACACCTCCTTACTCACCCCATAATCTCCTTCACAGATCTTAGCACTGTCTGAAATGTTTCCCATAAGGTCTGTGAAAGCAAGGACTATGTCTGTCTCGTATTCATCATATTCTTGATGGCTAGAACCCTGCAGGGTATGCAGCGGGGCTCAGTAGGTAAACGTTGAACAAAACACACATGAGTGGATGACTGAGCATGTGTGCACAGGAATAAACGCACACACAGGAACCTGTGTATGTGGGTGAGGCAGGGACACATCACAGAACCATGGGCTGGATGTGGAAAGCTGGGTGTTGCAATCCCGTAAATTGGCTGTGGACACCATGTGAATGGATTGATTGCCCAGGAAAAAGCATGCAGAGTAAGAAGAAATAGGAAGTGCACACTGCCTCCTCCTCTTCCTTCCTATCTGTGCCACTTATGAATCCACTGGACACACGTTGAATTGTGCTTGCTGGGTTAATGGTCCAGAGAGAGTGGTCAAAGTCCCAAAAGGTGGCAGGTGTCCAGCAGGCCAGATTCTGCCATTTATGACAGTGTCTCTGACCTCCGTGGTGACTCTTTTGTTTTTTTCCTTTGAGATGGAGTCTTGCTCTGTGGCCCAGGCTGGAGTGCTGTGGTATAATCTCGGCTCACTACAACCTCCATCTCCTGGGTTCAAGTGATTATCCTGCCTCAGCCTACTGAGTAGCTGGGATTACAGGCACCCACCACCATGCCCAGCTGATTTTTGTATTTTTAGTAGAGATGGGGTTTCGCCATGTTGGCCAGGCTGGTCTCAAACTCCTGACCTCAGGTGATCTACAAGCCTCAGCCTCCCAAAGTGCTGGGATTACAGGCATGAGCCACCACGCCCAGCTGGTGTCACTTTTTTGAAGTTGGTGACAGCGTAAAATCAGGTCATCATCCAACCCAACATCACATTTCATTTAAAATAAATAAATAACAGGGTTCTCTGTGACCACTAAAAAGTAGGAAAGTCCCTGGAATTTTGTGGTTCGTTGTGAGTTTATTTTCCACAGTGAAGCAGTTTTACTGCCTTGAACTGCCTGCCTGCCTTAGTGGAGTAGAAGTTGAAGGAGCAGCAGCAATATCATCCCGCAGCTCTGGATGTGAAGCAGCTGGATAGACTCACTCCATCTCCCTGTCTCCCACAGGAGAGACACCAGGAATCCCCTGACTCTTGGCTTCCAAGCTGGGGAGGCTCTGGAATCTCCTTACAGCTATCCCTTTGCGCCTTAACCTTAAAAAAAAAAAAAAAAAAAAACCGCCCGTTGGAGGACCCACCCTTCCCCCCATCTGGAAGGTTGTTGCCCCCATCTTAAGCTTAGCACTTTTCAAAGCTTTCATTGCTCATTGTTGGAGCAATACAATAGATAATCACTCCTCCTGCTCACTCCCCGTCCATTCTATTTCTTCTGCAAATGGCTTTTCCATCCTCCTTGAGATCATACTTTGCACATCCCATTTCTGTGTGCCGATGGGCAGTTCTACTCTGAACTCTCTGGGCTCACTCATCTGTTGGGTTACAGTCCCCAAGCAGCTCATGGCATGTGGCCCCATTTGGTGTGGGTGTGATTTGTGGATGTATCATTTATTATCCAGAAGTTTCGGCTGGGCACGGTGGCTCATGCCTATAATCCCAGCACTTTGGGAGGCTGAGGTTGGGAGTTCGAGACCAGCCTGACCATCATGGAGAAACCCTGTCTCTACTAAAAATGAAAAATTAGCCAGGCATAGTGGCACATGCCTATAATCCCAGCTACTCAGGAGGCTGAGGCAGGAGAACCACTTGAACCCGAGAGGCAGAGATTGCAGTGAGCCAAGATCGCACCATTGCACTCCATCTCAAAAAAAAAAAAAAATAGAAGCCTAGCTTGGGCCATTCACACAGCAGTCCCAGAGTCCTGGGTGTGGCAAGAGAGAAAGCCCCCTCGCACATGTGCTTTGGTACCCCTGGCTTGTGTCACATCTGCTGATGTTCCTTTGACCCACACCAGCCACCTGGCCAAACCCAGGTTCGAGAAGTGCAGAAGGAATATGCAGACTGCCTCCTCCTCCTTCCTATCTGTGGAAGGAGAATTCCACACTTCACCTCCTGAAGGAGAATCAGCAAAGCTCCTGGTTGCAAATAGGCATGGAGGAATCTGTGGCCACTTTTGCAATTGACCACAATTGTGTGCAATTGACCACATCGTGTATACCATAATCGGTAAAAGCGGTTTACGTGATTTTCTGCAGTTAAGTGATTTTCTACTGTTCCTATTTTTTACCCTCTTCAAGTGTTTGCCCAAATATCACCCCAAGAAGGCCCATGTTTCTTGTTTTTCCGTAAAATCACATATGCTTTTATGTTATTTTATTCGATTTGTTAGTTTTTTTAAGAGTCAGAGATCTCCATTGGAGAAACGGAAATCAAAACCACCAAGAGATACCACCTCACATCAGTCAGGATGGCTATGTTTAAAAAGTCAAAAAAAGTCAACAGATGCTGGTGAGATTGTGGAGAAAAAGGAACACTTTTACATTGTTGATGGGAGTGTAAATTAGTTCAACCATTGTAGAAGACAATTTGGCAATTCCTCAAAGACTTAGAAGCAGAAATACCGTTTGACTCAGCAATCCCATTACTGGGTATATATCCAAAGGAATATAGATCATTCCTTTGTAAAGATACATGCACGTGTATGTTCATGCAGCACTATTCACAATAGCAAAGACACGAAATCTTAAATCCCCAACAATAATAAACTGAGTAAAGAAAATGTGGTACATCTACACCATGAACTACTATGCACCCATAAAAAGGAAAAAGATCATGTCCTTTGCAGGGACATGGATGGAGTTGGAGGCCATTATCCTCAGTGAACTAACACAAGAACAGAAAACCAAACACTGCATGTTCTCGCTTGTAAGTGGGAGCTGAATGATGAGAACACATGGACACATTGTGGGGTACAACACACACTGGGGCCTGTTGGAGGAAGCAGAGGGAGGAGGCAGAGCATCAGGAAGAACAGCTGATGGATGCTGGGCTTCATACTTAGGTGATGGGCTGATCTGTGCAGCAAACCACCACGGCACACGTTTACCTGCGTAACAAACCTGCACATCCTGCACGTGTACCCCAGAACTTAAAAAAAAGAAAAGAGTCAAGGAACCTACTTACTCTGTTCCCGGGCTGGAGTGTAGTGGCGTGATCACAGCTCACTGCAGTCGGCAAATCCTGGGCGCAAGCAATCCTCCCGCCTCAGCCTCCCAAGTGCACATCACCACACCTGGCTAACTTTTTTTATTTTTTGTAGAGATGAGGTCTCACTATGTTATCCAGGCTGGTCTCAAACTCCCAGGTTCAAGTGGTCCTGCCACCTTGGCCTCCCAAAGTTTTGAGATTCCAGGTATGAGCCACCATCCCCAGCTACATATAATTTTAAACATCCAAACACTGGCAACAGCCTCAACCCTAATTTATTTTTCCCTATCATTATTGCTTTTGGACATACGTGGTAATTTGCTGATTTATTATAGTGATTGTACCTACCCTCTGTAGAATATGTGCTCCATTGGAGCAAAGCTTTTTGTTTGTTTTATTGGCTGACATAACCCATGGGGGATATATCTCATTAGGCACTCATTAGGCCCCCAATTAATATTGGTGATTTTTTAGAATAAATGAGTGCACTGACTTCAAAATCTAAGCCATAAGCAAGAATGAGATACTCCTAATTCCACTTATAAGTATTTAATGTCATTTTTTCCTTCTGTCTAGTTAATTCCCCATTTTCTGAAATTTATGTGGTTCTGGCAGCCTGTTACTTTTCAGCACTGTGAAAGCCTCCGTCGGTAAGGAATTTCCAAGCCATGCACCAAACCAAAGAGAAGGCCCTCAGCATGAAGTGCGGTCCAGACGGCTGAGGGCCGCCCTGGCTGTATTTGCCTTTTCCCTTCCAATATGCTCAACAGGATCTTTCCCAAATCACAGCATTTGTTCTCAGACTAAATACACCTTTGTGCCTGGCACTTTACTTCTTAACAGCTGTCACTGGGCAATGCCCATGGCACATGTCGGGGACAGAGTTCTATTTCTTAGGAGTTAATCACTCAACTTGGCCCTCCCACCTGTGGTAAGCAATGCGCATCCTGCTCTCCTTGGCTGTCCTTCAGCGAAGTTAATTACCAACAGTAAGATATTTCCTGTCCCCTCAGAGGCCCTGGTGAAAGTCTTGAAATGGATTTTAATTCACTGCAATTATTATCTGTAGTGTTGTATAGTAGAGAGAGCCATCAGAGCAATTTGGAAGGATACTGCAAATCCCAGGAGGAAAGGAGTCCCCTCCCTAGATCAGAGAAGGAAAGACCATCTTCTTGTTATTCTGCTTCTCCGGGTGGCCCGCCTTCTTCTGTGGCCTTGGCCAAGCAGAGGGAAAATTTCCTGAAATTCCAGGAGCTAGAATTATGGGTCCCAACAACTGCCTATTGTGACCCAGTGGTGGCTACGTCCCTCTGTTTTTCAGTAAAATAATTACACCTTCTCTTCTGAACAGTATGGTGGAGTCACATTGTATGTGAATGTGTTGTGGGAATCCAGTTGCTTACATAAGCATGGCAGGGGCAATATACAGGGAGAGAAATAATAATCCAATAAGAGGGAGATTTTGCCGCGCTCATACACTGAGGAGCTACCTAGTGGCAAAGGCAAGAAGGGAGTTGAAATCTGCTCTCCTCCTGACACTCTCCCTTCCCAGATGCCTCTGGAGGTGTGAACATCTCTCTGCATATGCATTTGAAGATATCTAGTTCCAGCGTGGTCCCTGAGCATAAGCCTCCTCAGTGGCTCCCAAGTTCAACCAAAGGAAACTGTGACCAGTGTGCTCGCTGGAAGGGAGCACACCTATGTTGGAATTACTCCAGATTCTACTTGATGTTTTGCAAGGGTGAGGAATAAGGAGTTTGCAAGGGGAATGTGGACTCTGCTAGGTATTTTTGCTTCACGTCTTGACCCCTATAAGAGTTTCAACTCTATTAAACCTAGAGGAATTTTGGACATGAGAAAAAGAAATTTGCAAACTAAGGACACTAACTCTGAGAAGTTAGATGGACGAAGTACTGTTGCGTTTGCAACAATAATAAATTGTGTAAGCTACAGGGGCTAAGTACAACAGCAAGATGACTTTGCCTGTTTATTTACTGATTGATTTAGAACTAGAGTTTTGCTCTTTTTGCCCAGGCTGGAGTGCAGTGGGGTGATCTCTGCTCACTGCAACATCTACCTCCCAGTTTCAAGTGATTCTTCTGCCTCAGCCTCCTGAGTAGCTGCGTGGCTATTTTTATTTTTTTGTATTTTTAGTAGAAATGGGGCCTCTTTATAATAATTTTACTTATACAGAACTTTACATGATTTGGAATGATTTCCTTCTATAACCTCTCCACTTAAAATATTTGTAATACAAATAAGGAAACTGAGATACATGCTGTAAGTGACGTGATCAACATCAGACTGGCAATAAGTGGTAGTTATCAAACGCTGGCTCTTGGTGTCAAGTCCTGGGCTCCTTTTACTCCAGTGTACAACATCATTCTTGAAAAGCAGGCCATCCACATGCAGAAAACAAACTGGACCCCTTCCTTACACTTTATACAAAAATTAACCCAAGATAGATTAAAGACTTAAATGTATAACCCAAAACCGTAAAACCCTAGAAGGAAACCTAGCCAATACCATTCAGGACATAGGCATGGGCAAAGAATTCATGATGAAAATGTAAAAGCATTTGCAACAAAAGCCAAAATTAACAAATGAGATCTAATTAAACTAAAAAGATTATGCATAGTAAAAGAAACTGTCATCAGTGTGAACAGGCAACCTACAGAATGGGAAAAAACTTTTGCAATCTACCCATCTGGCAAAGGTCTAGTATACAGAATTTACAAGGAACTTACAAATTTACCAGAAAAAAACAACAGCCCTATCAAAAAGTGGGAAAAGAATCTGAACAGACACTTTTCTTTTTTTTTTTTTTTTTTTTTTTTAATTTTTTTTTTTTATTTTTCTAAATTTCTGGGTACATGTGCAGATGGTGTAGGATTGTTACATAGGTATACACATGCCATGGAGGTTTGCTATGATGGAAGTGATACTTTTTATAAATATTCTTAATATTCTACAACTGATATTAAAAAATCAATATACTCATAAAATATTAAGAACTGATATAAATATCTGGTAATTCTAGATGAACAGACACTTTTCAAAAGAAAACATGAACATGGCCCAAAAATATATTTTAAAAGGCTCAACATCACTGATCATTAGAGAAATGCAAATTAAAACCACAGTGGATACAATCTCATGCCAGTCAGAATGGCAATTATTAACAACTCAAGAAACAATAGATGCTAGTGAGGCTGTGGAGAAATAGGAACGCTATTACACTGTTGGTGGGAGTGTAAATTAATTCGACTGTTGTAGAGGACAATATGGTGATTCCTCAAGGATCTAGAAGCAGAAATACAATTTGACCCAGCAATCCCATTACTGGGTATATACCCAAAAGAATATATCATTTTACTATAAGGACACACATACACATGTGTTAACTGCAGTACTATTTACAATAGCAAAGTCATGGAACCAACCCAGATTTCCATCAGTGATAGACTGGCTTAAAAAAAAAATGTGGTACATATACACCATGGAATATTACACAACCATAAAAATAAATGAGATTATGTTCTTTGCAGAGACATAGATGAAGCTGGAAACCATCATCCTCAGCAAACAACACTGGAACAGAAAACCAAACACTGCATGTTCTCACTCATCAGTAGGAGTTGAACAGTGAGAACACATAGACACAGGGAAGGGAACAACACACACCAGGGCCTGTTGAAGGGTGTGGGATGTGGGGAGGGAACTTAGAGGCTGGGTCAATAGGTGCAGCAAACCACCATTGCACACATATACCTGTATAACAAACCTGCATGCTCTGCAAATGTATCGCAGAACTTAAAGTAAAATAAAATAAAGAAAAGCAGGACATGATTATTTCAGATGCACTAATTATTATGTTGGCTGAGTATTTATGTAACCAGGCTATGTCTGTTCTGTTCCAGTTTTTATTAAAATAAATTTGTATTTCCCTCTTCTCTTGAACCACAACTTAAAATTACTCCAAAATTTGAGCAATTTGGAGATTTTCTTACCTGTCTTCAGAACATCTGAAAACACTGAAAAAGGAATACAAATTTTCACCACGTCTTCAGCACATGCAGGTTGTTTTAAATGCTGGCAACTGGGGGAAGGGAGGCTAGAAGTTGAGACTCCATCCTAAACAGCCAGTCAATGCAGTAGTCATTATGGACATTCACAAAAATAACATTATCACATGCATTATCTCTCAGTTCGCAAATGCAAAGTGACAGCCTGTGACTTAGCTTCAAAAATGGTATTATCAAGACAAAAATAATCTGAGAGGAAATTGAGAACGCAGGAAGGAGAAGGGGACAGAATTGAACACTGGCGTACACATAAATCACAAAGGAAGATTGGCTTAATGCAATATGAGAGTCAGAAGCTGAAGGTGTTAAAAAGATCATCCGCTCGTCAGATGAAGGATCCCTCAGGCTGAAAATCTTTGGTGAGAAAAAGCCAGACTGTGGACAAGAAGAGCCAGCTAGATAGAGGCTGTTTAAGCTTACGTGAGAAGTAACATATCATTAGGTAACACCTTATTTTATAAATTTCAGGCACAAGGTAAGAAATATTTCTGGGAGTACAAAGTATCATATCTTTCATCTCAAAAGTAGTTTTAAAACAGCACATTTTGAAGACTTTTCTTAGACCCAAAGCTCATTAATCTTATACACGCTTACCTAGTTTTACTGTGCTTTGAGGATACTTCATTGGCTGTAAATTGAAGGTTCACGGCAACTCTGGGTTAAGCAAGCCTGTCCGCACCATTTTTTGAACAGCTGTGCTCGGTTCATGTCTCTGTGTCACATTTGGGTAATTCTCACAATATTTCAAGATCTTTCTTTATTATACCTGTCATGGTGATCTGCGATCAGTGATCTTTGCTGCTACTATTATAATTGCTTTGGAGCCCCACAGATCTCACCCAGAGAAGACAGTGAACTTAATCAACATTGTGTGTCTTCTGACTGCTCCACCAACCCACCATTCTCACACCACTTTCCCTCTCCTCAGGCTTCCCTATTCCCTGAGACTCAATAATACTGAAATGAGGCCAGGCCGAGCATGGTGGCTCATGTCTGTAATCCCAGCACTTTGGGAGGCTGAGGTGGGCAGATCACCTGAGGTCGGGAGTTCGAGACCAACCTGACTAACATGGAGAAACCACATCTCTACTAAAAATGCAAAATTAGCCCAGCGTGGTGGCACATGACTTTAATCGCAGCATTCAGGAGGCTGAGGCAGGAAAATCGCTTGAACCTGGGAGGGGGAGGTTGCAGTGAGCCAAAATCATGCCATTGCTCTCCAGCCTGGCAGCCTGGGCAACAAGAGTGAAACTGCATCTCAAAAAAAAAAGAAAAAAAAAAAAAGAAAGAAAGAAAGGAAAAAGAAAAAGAAATTGAGGCCAATTAACAAACCTGCAGTGGCCTCTCAGCGGTCAGGTGAAAGGAAGAGTCTCTCGCTTTACATCGAAAGCCAGAAATGATTTAGCTCAGTGAGGAGGGCACATGGAAAGCCAAGACAGGCCAAAAGCTAGGCCTCTTGCCTCAGTTAGCCAAGTTGTGAATGCAAAGGAAAGTTCTTGAAGGAAATGAAAAATGCTGCTTCAGTGAACACACAAATGATAAGAAAGTGAAATAGCCTTATTGCTGATATGGAAAAAGTTTTGGTGGTCTAAATAGGAGATCAGACCAGCTGCAACATTCCCTTGAACCAAAGCCTCATCCAGAGCAAGGCTATGTAGGCTGAGAGAAGCAAGGAAGCTGCAGAAGAAAAGCTGGAAGCTAGCAGAGGTTTAGGGAAAGAAGCCATCTTCACAACATAAAAGTGCAAGGCGGACCAGCAAGTGCTGATGGAGAAGCTGCAGCAAGTTCTCCAGAAGATCAAGTTAAACGTCATTGAGGAAGGTGGCTACACTAAGAAAGAAACAGTCTTCCAGGGAAAGAAGATGTTGTCTGGTGCTTTCATAGCTAGAGAGAAGTCAATGCCTGGCTTTAGAGCTTCAAAGGACAGGCTGGCTGTCTTGTCAGGGTCTAATGGAGCTAGTGACTTTATTGAAGCCAATGCTCATTTAGCATTCCCAAAATCCTAGGGCCCTTAAGAATTATGCTCAGTCTAGTCTGCCTGAGCTTTGTAAATGGAACAAAAAGCCTGACAGCATATCTGTTTGTAGCACGGTTTACTGAATATTTTAAGCCTACTGTTGAGACCTACTTATCAGAAGAAAAGATTTCTGTTAAAATATTCCTGCTCATTGACAATGCACCTCATCACCCAAGAGTGCTGAAGGAGGTATACAAGGAGATGAACCTTGTTTTTACACCTGCTAAAACAACATCCACTCTGTAGCCTATGACGAAAAAAAGCAATTCTGACTTTCAAGCGTTACTATTTAAGAAACACATTTTGTAAAGCTATGGCTGCCGGAGACCATGATTCCTCTGACAGGCCTGAGTAAAGTAAATTGCAAACCTTCTGGAAAAGATGCACTATTTTCCATTAAGAGCGTATCTGATTCATGGGAAGAGCTCAGAATATCCACATGATCCGGGCTTTGGAAGAGGTGGTTTCCAGCCCACCTGGATGATTTTGAGGGGTTTAAGATTTCAGTGCAGGGAGTCACTGCAGATGTGGGGGAAACAGCAAGAGAACTAGAATTAGAAGTGGAGCCTGAAGATGGGACTGAATGACCACAATCTCATGACAAAACTTGAACGAAGTGGAGTTGCTTTTTATGGATGAGCAAAGAAAGTGGTTTCTTGAGATGGAATCTGCTCCTGGGGAAGATGCTGTGAACACTGTTGAAATGGCAACAAAGGTCTTAGGATACTATATAAGCTTAGTTCATTAAGTAGGATTTGAGAGGACTGAGTCCAATTTTGAAAGAAGTTCTGCTGTGGGTAAAATGCTATTAAACAGTGCAGCATGTGACAGAGAAGTTGTTCATGAAAGGAAGAGCCAATTGATGCAGCAAACCTCACTATTGTCTTATTTTTAGACATTGTCACAGCCGCCCAACCTTCAGCACCCAGCAGCCTGGGCAGCCAGCAGCCATCAGCCTCAAAGCAAGACCCTCCATCAGCAAAAAGATCATGACTGGTTAATGACTTAGATGATCATTAGCATTTTTCCCTTTATTGCCCATTTTAGGTTTCTTTATATATACAGCTAGTGCTTGACTTACGACCACGATTGGTTCCCACAGACCGGTCGTAACACAATGTGGTAGTAAGTTGAGTAGTCTATATGCACATGGAGATGGTAGTGCCGCCGGAAGCTGGTCTGCACTGTCGTATGCCCACCTGGGCAACGTTGGCGCTGCCAGATGCGGAGCAGTCGTGGCTAGCGATTGTGGTCCTAAAGTCGAATGGTCGTAAGTTGCATAGGTAGTAAGTCAATCAATACCTGTAAAAGAAATATATATATAAAGAACATATATAAATATATATATTTATTTATTCCCCCCCCTTTTTAGATTGTACTTTAGGTTCTGGGGTACATGTGCAGATCATGCAAGGTTGTTGCGTGGGTGCACACATGGCAAGATGGTTTGCTGCCTCCATCCCCCGTCACCTATATCTGGCATTTCTCCCCATGTTATCCCTCCCCAAACATCCCTACCCCCCGCTGTCCCTCCCCTAGTGCCCCCACAACTGACCCCGGTGTGTGATGCTCCCTCCCTGTGTCCACATGATCTCATTGTTCAACACCCGCCTATGAGTGAGAACATGAAGTGTTTGGTTTTCTGTTCTTGTGTCAGTTTGGTGAGAATGATGGTTTCCAGATTCATCCAAGTCCCTACAAAGGACACGAACTCATCGTTTTTTATGGATCATTAGCATTTTTATCAATAAGACTTTTTTTCAACATGGAGTCTTGCTGTGTCGCCCAGGCTGGAGTGCAGTGGTGCAGTCTCGGCTCCCAGGTTCAAGCGATTCCCCTGCCTCAGCCTCCCTAGTAGCTGGGATAACAGGCAGGGTGCCATCACACCCAGCTAACTTTTGTATTTTTAGTAGAGACTGGGTTTCACCATGTTGTCCAGGCGGGCCTCAAACTCCTGACCTCAAGCGACCTGCTGCCTTGGCCTCTGAAAGTGCTGGGATTACAGGTGTGAGCCACTGCACCTGGCCCTCAATAAGATATTTTTTAAATTAAGACATGTATGTTGTTTTTTAGACATAATGCAATTTCATACTTACTAGACTACAGTATAGTGTTAACACAACTTTCATATGCACTGGGGAACCAAAAGCTTCATGTAACTCTCTTTATTGAGATATGAGCTTTCTTGCAGTGCAGCCAAATTCACAATTTCTCCAAGGTACACCTGTATCAACAAATATTTTCCGAGCTTATTAGCTTCCTCTCTGCACTGCAATGCATGCCCCAAACCTGTTGGTGAATTACTTCCTGCTCCAATAACCTTTGTTGCCAGCCCGAGATCTCATCATCTTTTATTTATTCACAGTTTGCATATGGTAAGAACATGTGGGAACAGCTCCCCTTCTTTGCCTCACCCCTGACCTGGAAGGAGCAGCTCTAGATGAGAAAGGGATTTGGAGACTTTATCATTATTCACGAAGAAGTCAGACCACCTGGACCCAATTAAGCCCTGGCCATGGTCCAGCTTGGCATCTGAAAGTGTAGACATGACCGGAACCACGGCAAGCATGAGCATTGCCAGTGCTACACAGATCTTTTTGAAATAAAATACTTGTGTATCTGATTTAATGTGTTAGAAAAATATAAGCAATATATCAAAACAGGGATCGCAAATGTTTCACTTAGAAGAAGCTTAAGGACGTTTTTTGTAAAAGAAAAAAAAAAGGTAGAATAGTGGAAGTGATGTTTAGACACATGGCATTTTGAAAAAATAAAAATAGATGTGAAGATGGTGTACACAGATGCTAAAAGCATGGGGTGGCCCCTGCAGTACAATTCATTCATTCATTTAAGTGCCTCTTGAATCCCCTCTCCATGTCAGTCCCTCATCTTGATGATGGAAATATAGAGGTAAACAAAAAGTCGATGAAGTGGTTTGTCCCATTGTATTTGCATGCTAAGAAGGGAATGTTTCATTTAAGATGTGATCAGATAGATAATAACACAACATCAGAGGAAGAGTGCTTAATAATAGAAGTTATTATCCATTCTGCATGACATCAAGCTCAGAGACTGCCAGTTCTGGATGAGGCTTTGTAGCAGTGCCATGCAGGGGACCCAGGCTGGCTCCCCAGCAGTTCCTTTGACTCAGTCCTCACTGTCACATGATGGCTGCCATTGCTCTCGCCACACCTCATACCATCTTTCTCACAGTTGTGTTTTGTGCCTGGTCACCGCAGATAATGTGTTTGCGACTCCCAGTCCACAGACAAGTATCGGATGAGTGAACGCTCAGATGGTTTTCCCAGAGGGGGACCCCCAGACCAGCTGCATCAGCACCACCTGAGAACTTGATAGAAATGCAAGTTTTTAGGCCCCACCCCAGACCTACAAAATCAAAACCTCTGGGCTGGCGATCTATATTTTAACAAGGCCTTCGGATGACTTGGTTGTGGGTTGAAGTTTAAAAGCTGCTTTATGAAAATGCTATTTGGGTAAAAAGCAGCCTGATTTCAGCAAAAGTACATTCAAAGGGTAGATTCTTAAAGCGACACAAAGTAGATATCAGGAATTAGGACTCTAGATCCTCTATTGGCCACTAGCTAACTGTGGGATTTCAGGAAGTAAATCAACCTTCCTGGGTTTTATTTCTTTACATGGTGATGGGAGTTGGGCAGAGTTTGAGAAGAGAGTTAATTATGTCGGCAGCTCTCAACCAAGGGTGATGCCACACCCAGAGGGCACTGGGCAATATCTAGATACATTTCTGATTCCCATTGAAATAAGATGCGATACCACCAGAATCTGGAAGGTAGAGGACAGAGATGACACTAAATGTCCTATAACTTATAGGGCAGCCCCACAAAGCAAAGAATTCTCCGAGCTTAAATGTCTGCAGAGCCCAGGTGGAGGACCCCTGGGGGAGTGAACTTCACATTAAGTGAAGGAAGCTGGACACCGTTTCTTATATGACTCCATGTATGGGACATGTCTGGAATAGGAAATCCGTAGAGCGGAAAGTAGATTAGGGGTCCCCAGGGGCTGGCAGAGGCAGGAATGGAAGTGACTCATAATGGTTATGGGGACTCTTTTGGGTATGGCAAAAATTACACAATGGTTATGGTTTCGTGACTCGAAGAATATACTAAAAATCAATTTCATACCTTTAAAGGATAATTTTTATGGTATGTGAATTATATATCAATAAAGTTGTTATTGATTTAAAAAAAAAAAGCCCCAAAAGAGGAGATGGGTTGAGGATCCCAAACGGCAGACTCCTCAGTGGAAACTACACTTACAACTCTTAGAGAAAGCTGCAATGTTTCCAGGGATAATGCCGTCACTGTTTGAAGAAAGGAACACATTTTCCAAGAATCATCGTGACTTTTCCTTCTATTAACTCTGAACTTGTCATTTTATCTCAGTGAATATGGCTATAATTTTTACCTTTTGCAAAAAGCTCGATTGTTTTGGAAACCACTCAGAGAAAGCCCAGAAGAGAAAGACTTCTCTTCGACAGGTCTCTTCCTCTAAAAGTTCCCTCCACCCATGCACAAACATTTCTTGATGGTGACAGTGTACCAATCTTCATGTTCAGTGCAGCCTCCTTTAGGATTCTGAATAAAACATGGTTCTTTGCACTTCCTAGAGCTCCCATATCTTAGAAACCCTGAATCCAGGGCTTGGGCGGGCTCCCAATTGGGCAAGCTGCCATTTGAATTCACAATTAAATTATTTTAATATTAAATAGATATACATACTCGAGATCTAAGCTGTATCTACTATTGTACAGACTCAACAGTGTCAGAAGGTTTGTGTTAAGGAATAGTCTTCAGTGAGAGGGATGATGAATCGAGAAGCACGAAGAGAAGACGAAGGTCCCCTGATCTTTCCTCATCCTATGAGGACCTGTGCCAGGACCCACAGCTGCTGTCCCTCCTGCAGAGGCCCCTGACTCCTGCCACTGCTGTAGCCAGAGACGAAATATATGTGGCCCTTTAGACGGAGCAGGGATTTTCCAGATTCCCAGATTTTCCAGATTCCCACAGTCCTGTCCCCATTGTAGCCCCAACACAGAGTCCAATGAGAGTTAACAGGTCCTACTGGATGCATCATCATTCGCATTGAGCCCACGTCACTCATTTTTACCTGCCCTGTGGGCATTTGAGTTCGTGATGCCTGCTGTGAAAATCAGACCAGTTGTCAAGGCCCAGCTTCCCTAATGGCTTGCTCTGTAACTGGGCAATTTATATAACCTCGCTGAACCAGACTTTCATCACCTGCTGAATAGCGATCATAACAGCTGCTGTTTCCAATGGTGGCTATGAGGGCTGAAATAAGGTAATGCATATAAACATGGTAACCCAGGGCCCAGAACATAGCGTCACGTGAATAGCCACCATTATTCTTATTGTGAGCGTCATGCCCCGGGTCATGCCAGCATCCCTTTTGTGATTTAATTTTTTTCCACACTTACACAAAGGAAGACAATCTAGAAAAAGTCTATCCAGAAGGAGGCAAGGCTCCATGGGATGACACACTTTGTGTCATGTTTTAACTTTTTGTCCTGCTTTGTTTTTAAGGTGGCAGAGTATCTCTTTTGTGGGGGTGGGGGGGAAGAAGAAGAAAAAGAAGAAACATCTTTCTGCCCTTGGCCAAAGTTTTATTTTTAACACTGGTCAATTTCCAGTTCAGGGGAGAACACGTGTGGAGAATGGTGTCAGAGAAACTGGGTGGAGACAGGCTCACTTCTTGTTTTATTTTGCAATGAACATTTCACTATGTTTGTTTTATCACACGCCTACGTATCCTGCCTACAACAACTGACCCATTTCTTCATCTGTTTCAAAGTTAGTGGCAGACATTACAAAGCTTTATCTATAAACACCTGTCTATTGTTAAGCAGAGTTGAATGTCTTTACAGCTCATTTTTTAATGTAGACTTTACACACCATGAAATGCACAAATCTTAACAGTACCCAGTGATGAGTTTTGAGACACGTGTGCAGCTGTGCGTCCTAGACAGCTGTCCAGACACACATCATTCTGCTGCTGCAGAAAGTTCCTTCAGGTCCCTCTCAAGACCATCCTACCCTCTCCAGGTGCAGCCACGGTTCTGCCATCTTCTTAATCCATTAGTCTACCTATTGCTAGAGTTTTGTATAAATCAGATCATTCAGTGCATATGGAGGGCTTCTTCCATTCCACACAATATTTTTGAGATTCAGTCATGTTATTATGTGATCAGTAGTTCTTTCCTTTTCATTGCAGAGTAATTTTCCCATGTATGAATATGCCACTATTTTCCTCAGAGAATTCCAGCTTTTAGCTTATTTGACTGAAGCTGGTTTGAACGCTGAATATGCAACCCTTCATGCAGACATGTGTTTGGATTGTTCTCTAGTAAATACCTGTGAGTAGAATAGGTTGGTATATGGTTAGGCCTTGTGTTCCCACCCAAATCTCATCTTGTAATCCCCAAATCCCCATACGTCTAGGGAGATACCAGCTGGAGGTAATCAAATCATGGGGGCAGTTTCCCCCCTGGTGTTCTTGGGATAGTAAGTTCTCACGAGACCTGATGGTTTTATAATGGGCTCTTTCCCCTTCACTCAGTGCTTCTTCCTCCTGCCTTGTGAAGAAGGTGCCTTCCTTCCCCTTCGCCTTCCGCCATGAGTGTAAGTTTCCTGAGGCCTCTCCAGCTATGCTGAACTATGAGTCAATTAAGCCTCTTTCCTTTATAAATTACCCAGTCTCAGGCAGTTCTTTATAGCAGTATGAAAATGGACTAATACAGCTGGTTATGTGCTTAACTTTACAAGAAACTGTCAGGCTTCATGTCATCAAAGTCTGAGAATTCCAGTTGCTCCAAGTACTTCCCAGCGTTTGATTATTTTAGCTGTTTAATTGCAGCCATTATGGTGGGTGGGTAGTGGTGTCGCTTTGTGGGGGACAAACCTGTTTTAATCATACCAGGCCAGTGGAGAGCAGTCACCACCAGTGACACGAAGCCTTGACTAAGGTCAGAGGAAAGGCTGTCACGTTCCACTTTTGACATGAGCTGACCAGGAAATGCATTCCTGGGAGGCGCGGAACCTGGGGCTGGATTATCTCCCACTGGCTTCCAGGCTGTGTTGTGGCTTTCATTCCAGGCTGCTTTGTGGTTTTTATTTTTTCCTGAAGAATTTGCATATAAATTGAGCTGCATACTGGGTCACTCCTTGAAGAGTTGGCGAAAGTCAGCCACAGTATTTGGATCCTCGGTTGCCACCAGTGAAGGCCTGGGAAGTCATTCAGTGTCATGCGCTTGAACAAAGAAAAGAATAATTTGGTGCCAACTTCCATCCACCTGGGACATCTCAGTGTTCCTGTTTCTTCAGGAATAGATTGCAATTCCAGTGAGGAGGATTAATGGGTAAAGACAATAGGCTTGGATGAGAATAAAGTAGCCTGTTATCCCTGTATCAGTCTGGACTGACAGGAACATCGCAGAGATGACTGGGAAGAATTGGATGAAGGGGCATTCTCAGAGCGTGTGGGGGATGGGAAAGCACCCAGGGATTCATAACAATGGGAAGCCATGAACACCCCAAAGCCTGGAGGGGCAGGGAGGGGGAGCCGGTGCTGGACCCCAATACAGTGGTAGCAGAGAAGGAAGCCTCCCAGGGACTGGAAGCTTCATCCATGGAGAAATAGAGGCACCCACCACTGCCCAGCAGCAGCCCAGCGGCAACCCAGCAGGGAAAGGGAAGGTAACAAACACCCCAGCCTTTCTGTCCTCCTATTCCTGTCAACGCCTTCCAGGGGCCAAGCCCAACCCCAGATCTAGTAGGAAGAGAGGCTCTGGTGATGTAACTAACCCATAGAAGTCAGCTTCCTCGGGGAGGTGGGGGCAGAGAATGGCAGAGGATGAATCTGCAGAGGCAGAAGGTGGGGAAGCAGCAGAGTCCCAGAACTCATTTAACTCATAATAGCTGTTGTTTGAATGTAGGAGGGAGAAATGAAAAATGCTATTTCAAACAAGCATTGCCGCAGCTGTTTTAGCATTGTTAGCTCATGAAATGCTTCGTCAATTTTGAGACACAAACGCAATTACAACTTGTATTCTTGAAAACTAGTTTCTTAAGGGCACACCTGCCTTATCAGTTTGTCTAGAATGTTCTGTACAAAGTCCACCCCTTCTGAGTCTTGCCCAAGAATTTCGGGGGCCTGCAGGTGCAAGTGAGGTCTTGGGGAGCCACTCCCAGGACCCAGCGTGAGGTTCCCTGCTGCTGTTACACCTTGTAGCCACACAGTGTCACTGTTGAGAGCTGGTCCTGTGCAGTCCGGTGGCCACTTGGCTGATGCTGGGGGGATGACCGTGCTTGCCCAGGTCCCTGGCAAGCCTGCACAATGACGCATTGTGTCAGACCGTTCTCGCCTTGCTATAAAGAAATACCTGAGAGTGGGTAATTTATAAAGAAAAGAGGTTTAATTGCTATGCAGTTCTACAAGTTGTAGAGGAAGCATGGCTCTGGCATCTGCTTCCAGGAAGGCCTCAGGAAGCTTCCAAACATGGTGGAAGGCAGAGGGGAGCAGACACGTCACGTGGTAAAATCAGGAGCAAGAGTCAGGGGAGGTGTCACGGAGTTTCAAATGACCAGCTCTCATGTGAACTCAGAGTGAGAGCTCACTGATCACCAAGACACTCATGAGGGATCCACCCCATGACCCAGTACCTCCCACTAGGCCCCACCTCCAACAGTGGGGATCATGTCTCACCATGAGATTTGGAGGGGACATCCAAACTACGTCACTCATCACGGGTGTTAATATTAATACTCACTTCACTTTCCATGTTCACTGTGTTTGTCAGCTCCGACTGCCCTAAAATACCATAGACTGGGCGGCTTAAACAAGACATCTATTTTCTCACGGTTTTGGAGGCTGTATGTCTAACATGAAGATGTCAGCGGGGTTGGTTTCTGGTGAGGGCTCTCTTCCTGGCTTGGGCACAGCTGCCTTCTCTCCATGTCCTCACAAAGTCTTTCCTCGGTGCATGGAGAATGCAAGCTCTCAGAGGCCTTTCTTTTCTTATAAGGACATCAATCCTGTCATCTTAGTCCCTCACCCTTGTGACCTCTTTTATCCTTAATCACTTCCCTAAAGACCCTGTCTCTGAAAACAGCCAGATTGGAGTTAGAGCTTAAACATAGGGAACTGAGAGGGGCACAGTTCAGCTTATAACCCTCACCCATTATTCTCTAAGACATCACACTGTTCAAAAGGAGGAACTACATGTTTCCCAACAAAACTGTCAGGGCTTCGTGCTAAGCAAGAGTCACAGGTCTGCAAGCACAGACCTGCTTTGCAGTCCAGAGGAATACCCCTCTCTGGATCATTCAACACTTTCATTTGAGTTTTAAAAGTCTGCTTCTTCCCCAGCAACAAAGTGGCAGTGTGAGGATCCTGCTTTAGAAGACGGCAGCATTTTCAGCTCCCCACTCTCAGGACTTAGGTGCTTGCCCACACTACATTTCAGAATTAAGTGATTCTGACATGGCAAAGCAGGTCAACCTCCGGGGGTCCTATGGCTTCTGCACCGAGACAGAGGAGAGGCTGGCATGAGTTGGGTAACAATTTCAGTGACTCTCCAACTTAATCTCTGTCCAGCAGAAGAACTCAGAGAGGGGCAAAAGCTATAACAGAGAAGATGGGTTTAGGAAACTATTTTGATAGATTTAGGAAATTACTTTAATAGCTGTTTGGGTACAAGAAGTAAATCAGTTCTTCACTCCAACCCTGCAGCATCTCCCCACTGCTGTGATCTGAAGTTTTCACCCAGCTGTCTGAAATATTTCCTTGAAATAAGTCAGTTATGATACTAAATGTCCACAGAAAGCTCTGTTCACCAGGAAGTCTTCGATTTTGATGTTTGGAAGCCAACTCTCAAAGTCTGAGGTGTTCAGTTAAATACTTCTGTTTAGGTGTTTTGTTTTCAGAATTGTTTTTTTTTTTTTAATTTATTTTATTGCATTTTAGGTTTTGGGGTACATGTGAAGAACATGCAAGATTGTTGCATAGGTACACATGTGGCAGTGTGATTTGCTGCCTTCCTCTCCATCACCTATATCTGGCATTTCTCCCCATCCTATCTCTCCCCAACTCCCCACCCCCCACCATCCCTCCCCTATTTCCCCCCAACTGACCCCAGTGTGTAGTGCTCCCCTCCCTGTGTCCATGTGTTCTCATTGTTTAACACCCGCCTATGAGTGAGAACATGCGGTGTTTGATCTTCTGCTCTTGTGTCAGTTTGCTGAGAATGATGCTTTCCAGGTTCATCCATGTCCCTACAAAGGACACAAACTCATTGTTTTTGATGGCTGCATAATATTCCATGGTGTATATGTGCCACATTTTCCCTGTCCAGTCTATCATCAATGGGCATTTGGGTTGGTTCCAGGTCTTTGCTATTGTAAACAGTGCTGCAATGAACATTCGTGTGCACGTGTCCTTATAGTAGAACGATTTGTAATCCTTTGGATATATACCCAGTAATGGGATTGCTGGGTCAAATGGAATTTCTATTTCTAGGTCCTTGAGGAATCGCCACACTGTCTTCCACAATGGTTGAACTAATTTACACTCCCACCAACGGCGTAAAAGTGTTCCTATTTCTCCACATCCTCTCCAGCATCTGTTGTTTCTAGATTTTTTAATGATCGCCATTCTAAGTGGCATAAGATGGTATCTCAATGTAGTTTTGATTTGCATTTCTCTGATGACCAGTGATGATGAGCATGTTTTCATATGTTTGTTGGCCTCATGTACGTCTTCCTTTGTAAAGTATCTGTTTTCAGAATTGTTTTAAACAAAAGGAATCAAGGTCCTTTTTACAATTTATTTAGAATACATGATGACCCCCAAAATTGTGCAGTCTTCCCTCATGGGCGCTCCCAGGAAGAAGCCAGAATGTTGTTCCTCCTTCCTGCCATTCCTCAGAATGTGCTTCCAAACAGGTTCGGGGAAGGAAGCAGGCAGATACTCAACAGAAGAGAGAGAGACTTAAATAATTATTTTACCCGGTTTTAATCACATCACATTTTTACACATTCAACACATTTTTTAGTGCATAGTATGCTCTGGGCAGAATTCATCAAAATGGTATTTGCAAATGCTGGATGAATTTTTCTGCAGACAATGATTCCACCACATCTCCAGTCAGTTCATCTAAAATCAAACTCATGTCCCTCGACTCTTGGCCTGAAATTGCTTTAGATGGCATCACCACCATCTTGGTCACCCACACATGAAAAGTGCAAATCGCCTTTGACCGCTTCTGTCTTCCATCTCTGATACTCAGTTAATCACCAAGCCCTGCTGCTCTTTTCTTTGTAGTAACCTCTGAGAACTTTTCTTCTTTGTGCCCTATCAGGCTATGTTCTTCTGAAGCATCCAAGACTCTTCATTTGTGAGGTCAGAAAACTTAAACGCAAGGGAAATTATTGGCCCTTGTACCTAAAAAGTCACGGGTTACACAGATTGACTGGATACACAGGTTCAAACACTACCATCGGGAACCAGATGGTCTCTCTCTCTTGTCTCTGGCTGCACTTATGTGAGCTTCATTCCTAAGCAAGAGGGATGTCAGCAGATTCAGTTCCATGATCTACTCTGTCAGCATCACAATGGAAAAAGACATCGTTTCACCTCCTGATGCAAACTAAAGTCTTGGGACTGAGTCTTCTTGGCTTGATATGGATGATTTGTCCATCTCTGAACAAATCAATGCAACCAGATGGAATGGGATACACTGACTGGTGAGGCCTGGCCCCAAGCCAGCTCTTCCAGCCCACTCTGCCTGGGAGTAGGAGAGAGATGATTCAACAAGAAAAATGTGAATTGAATTCTGTGAAAACTAGACAAAATGGATGTGGCTGAGGCCAAAACAAGTGCCCATATGATCCCAGCACACGACAGGAGCCGATGCAGTAGCAAAGCACAGATTCCTTCAGAAACACAACCCACTGAGGTAAGTGATTTGCAGCCCCCAAATCTGAGCTCAGCCCTGTTCAACAAGCTCTTTCCTCCCCTTTCAAGAGAGGGAATTCCAGCCTTGCTCCATGCTCTTCTAGCCTTACTGTCCCATCTCTTCTACCTCCGGAGGCATCTCAGCTCTTACTTCACAGAAGATGAGAAACTGTTGTATGGAAGCAGATTCCCTGGCTTCCCACCCTATCCACAGCCGTTCTAACTCTCCCTCTCGTCACAGTGGAGGAGGCAGCCTCCCTCCTGTCTTAGAACCATGCCTGTTTTCCTCTGACTCCCCACTACTCTTGTCTTACCAGTTTCTTTCTTCTTTTCTTTTTACTTTTTTTTTTTAAGGCCAAGTCTCACAGTGTCACAATGTCAACCAGGCTGGAGTGCAGTGGCACGATCTAGGCTCACTGCAACCTCTGCCTCCCAGGTTCAAGCGATTCTCGTGCCTCAGCTACCCAAGTAGCTGAGATTACAGGTGCGCACCACCATGCCTGGCTAATTTATTTTGCATTTTTTAGTAGGGGCAGGGTTTTGCCATGTTGGCCAGGCTGGTCTCAAACTCCTGGCCTCAAGTGATCTGCCCACCTCAGCCTCCCAAAGCGCTGAGATCACAGGTGTGAGCGCCCGCGCCTGGCCAGTTTTCTTTTCTGTTATGCATATGTCATTTATCTCTCTTCATACCTTTCTTTCCAAGTTATGATCATGTTCGCATTTCCTCCGTGTGAAGGGAGAAACAGATTGACTTTCTGTGTAAGATGTCCCTCCAGCCACTGCCCACTTTCAGGTTTTCACAGCCCATCCACATGAACACATCACTTGCACTCATGTGGTCCCTTCTAATCCACAACCACTCTCAGCCTTGGCCCAGTGCAGCCTATTTATCACTGAATTAAAATGGCACTTCCCACGGTAACAGAACCAAATGCTTGCTGTTCAAACCAAGAAATACATTGTCCATCCTCATCTACTTGAAGTCTCCGCTGCATTTGAAACAAACGATGATATGGTTTGGCTCTGTATCCCTACCCAAATCTCATCTGGAATTGTAATCCCCACATGTCAGAGGAGGGGCCTACTGGGACGAGATTAGATCATGGGGGTGGTTTCCCCCATGCGTTCTTATGATAGCGCAGGAGTTCTCACAAGATCTGATGCTTTAAAAGTGGCCATTCTGGGCACAGTGGCTCATGCCTGTAATCCCAGCACTTGGGGAGGCCAGGGCGGGTGGATCACGAAGTCTGGAGTTCGAGACCAGCCTAACCAACATGGTGAAACCTCATCTCTACTAAAAATACAAAAATTAGCTGGACGTGGTGGCACACGCCTGTAGTCCCAGCTACTCAGGAGGCTGAGGCAGGAGAATTGCCTGAACCTGGGAGGCAGAGGTTGCAGTGGGCCAAGATTGCGCCACTGCACTCCAGCCTGTGCGACAGAGAAAAACTTCATCAAAAAAAAAAAAAAGAAAAGAAAAGAAAAAAAGTGGCCATTTCTGCTGCTCTCTTTCTCCTGCCACCTTGTGAAGAGGGCACTTGCTTCTCCTTCACCTTCCTCCATGACTGTAAGTTTCCTAAGGCCTCCCCAGCCATGTGGAACTGTGAGCCAATTAAACCTCTTTTGTTTATAAATTACCTAATGTCAGGCAGTATCTTTATAGCGTGTGAAAATGGACTCTTACCATTGATCACTCTCTTCTTGAAAGACTCTTTTTCCTGAAATTCTTCAATACACTCTTCCAGTGTTTCTCCTAACTTCCTTTATGAGGATGCTCTTCCTCCAGCAACACTTGAAGACAGATGTCCTTAATCCTTCCATCCTCTGCCTCTTCATTTCTCAGGATGCCACTCATCCTGAGGAATTTTGTATGTTTGTATGGGTTCAGTCAATACCTGGACATACTTCTATGCCAACAGATGATTCTCTGATGAGAAATTCCAAACCACTTATACGTTTTGAGCTCCAGTTGTCTGTGCCATATACCAGCTTGGTATCACACTGATAACTTAAGAAGTCTAAAAGCAAATGCATTATTTTTTCTCAAAATCCTGCTCATCCATTTGTGTTTTCTATTTCAGAAACAAGGAGTCCTTCTTGACTTCTCCTTCTTGTTCATGTTGCCTCCTCTCCCCTGCAAAGCATGCACATGTGTATGCAGACAGAGAGCCAGTCATTAGATGTAACGTACATACGCATTCAGTTTCCTTATGCATCTTAGAGAAGCCCTCGTCTCTCCACCTTTACCACTACTCTTCTAAGCCCTGCCTCTGTCATCTCTTACTTCAATTTCTACAACTCTCTGCGTAATTTTTGGTCTCCAAATGGTACCCTTCCCAAACCACTCTCCATATGGAGATGTAAATAAATTACAAAACTCACCGACCCCTTCCCTGGCACCAGGTGCTTCATGATGTTGATATTGTCCTGCTTTTTCTCATGTTGCATCTCATCTCCACCCTCTGACAGATTCTATTTCTCCAGCCAAACTGAGCAATATCTCCACCAGCACGCCCTGCTAAAACATTCACTGCCCTAATTGGGCCTTTACCCCCTAATAGATAAAATCTAGCATTCTAGTGAGTGGATTGACAGCTGCAGAGGAAAAAGCAATGAAATTATATGTCATAAATTTGAAAAATAAGATTAATTATGATTATCAAAGAAGCCACATTGCATTCTTAATAATCATTCCTATTTTAAAGTTACGTAGGCATTACAAAGACCAGATGGTCTGTGGTTTTATTTTCAGCCAACATTCAGTTATCAGGCTAAAATCATTATCAGCTAATGGAATTTTATATAATTTGTGTGTTTCATTTGCATTTGTGAAGTTTGCAGTGTCTGTTGTTTCCATTGCGTTTGCATCCTATTTTCAATTCATGAAAATAGATCAATGGCTCAGCACGGGTTAACTGCAGTGAAAACCCTAGTGACTAAGATGGTAATGTCAGTTCTATGTTCATAATAATGACATGAGCATAAAGAATGGACAGATCTCAGGTGTAAGTAGAAATGTGCTGAGGCAGGCGAATCTGCAAGTATGATGATCAAGCATTGAAAAAAGGGTGTGCTCTTGTTTGAATGTGTCCCCCAGAGTTTAGGAGTTAGAGGCTTGATAGCCAGTGTACCAGTGCTGAGAGGTGGGACCTTTAAGAGGTGATGAGACTGTGAGAACCCTGCCCTCACAAGTGGACTAATGCCATTACCTCCAGAGTGGGTTAGTCATCTCAGGAATGGGTTACTTATCTTGGGAGTAGGCTAGTTATGATGGAAGTAGGTGAGTTATCTCAAGGGTGGGTTAGTTGTCACAGAAGTGGGATAGTTATCTCAGGAATGAGCTATTTTAGGAGTGGGTTAGTTATTGCAGAAGTGGATTAATCGCTGTAGAGGTGGGTTCATTATCTCAGGAGTGAGTTGATTGTCATGGGAGTGGGTGAGTTATCTCAGGATTAGGCTAGTTATCACAGGAGTGGGTTAGTTATCACAGGAGTAGGCTAGTTATCACAGGAATGGGTTAGTTATAGTAGGTTAGTTCTTTGGGGACTGTGTTGGTGATCTCAGGAGTGGGTTATTTATCTCAGGGGTAAGTTAGTATCTCAGAAGTGGCTTATCATAAAGGTGGTGGGTTAGTTGAGAATGGGCTAGTTATCTTGAGAGTGAGTTAGTTATCATGGGAGTGAGTTTGTTATCTTGGCAGTGGGTTAGTTATCGTGGGAGTGATTTGGTTATTTGGGGCGTGGATTCACAGGAGTGTGATAGTTATCTCAGGAGTGTGTTATCTATCTCAGGAGTGGGTTCAGTATCACAGGAGTGAGTGACTACGAGAGTGGGCTGGTTACTTTTGGGAGTGGGTTCATTACATTGGGAGTGTGTTACTTATCTGGGGAATGGGTTGGATACCACAAGAGTGGGTTAGTTATGTTGGGAGTTGGATAGCCATCTTGGGAGTGAGTTGGTTATGGGAGAGAACTAGCTATCTCAGGAATTGGCTAGTTATCATGGGAGTGGGTTAATTATCTCAGGAGTGAGTTAGATATCATGAGAGTGAGTTGGTTTTCTTGGGGGTAGGTTTATTATATTGGGAGTGTGTTACTCATCTTGGGAGTGGGTTGGCTATCATGGAAGTATGTTCATTTTACTGAAAGTGAATTGGGTATCATAGGAGTGGGTTAGTTATCATGGGAAAGGCTTGGTTATTTTGAGAGTGGATTGGTTATCTTGGGATTGAGTTAGTTATCATGATAGTGGGTTGGTTATCTTGGGAATGGATTGGTTTGTATTGGGAGTGTGTTATGTCCCTTGGGAGTGTGTTGGTTATTGTGGGAGTCAATTATCACAGGAGTGGGTTAGTTAGCTTGAGGGTGGGTTAGTTATCATGAGAGTGGGTTATCTTGGGAATGGACTCATTATATTGGGAGTATGTTAATTATTGGCAGTTGGTTGGTTACTGTGGGAGTGGGTTTATTATATTGGGAGTGGGTTGAGGATCACAGGAGTGGGCTAGTTATCTCAGGAGTGGTTTGGTTCTTTGGGGACTTGATTATCACAGGTGTGTGTTACTTATCTCAGCAGTGGTTTGGTTATTTGGTGAGTGGATTATCACAGGCATGTACGTGTGTTAGCTACTTGGGAGTGAGTTGGTTATTGTGGGGGTTGGGCTCCTGATAAAAGGATGCATCCGCCCCGCCCCCCGTCTTTTGCTCTCCCACCTGCTCTTGGCCTTTGTAGGAATATGCAGCATGAAGGCCCTTGCTAGATGACTGCACCTTAATGTTGGACTTCCAAGCCTCAAGAACTGTGAAACATAAACGTCTTTTCTTTATACATTATCCAATCTGTGGCCTTCAGTTATAGCAACACAAAATGCCTAAGCCAGAGTGAGTAGGAAGAATGATAATGATTCTCTGAAAATTGGATTTTATTAAACCAGCATAAAGTCACGGAAATGTTCCCAACATTTCAAAAAAAGTACCTCTCTAGTAAGCAAAACTAATGCTTTTTATATGAAACTAACATTGTGGTTAAAGGTAAAGAAAATAAAATCCCTCCGTAATCACCATCAAAGATGCATGTACTCCTTGTAGCATAAAATGAGTTCAGATCACACCAGCCCGGAGAAGCTTGGAAAGTCAGGTGCAAATCGAATGCCAGAGGTGCTTGCAGAGAAGGTGCTATATGGTATTAGCCAGTTCCTTTATCAGATGGTGTTCTGTGTGGGAAAGCAATTACTGGAGTCTGTGCATTCTTGCAAATGTTTTGTTTTACAAATGTAAAGAGTCATTGATGTGTGTGCTTTACACAAAGCAGCTCCCAGTTTGTGCACTCTCCATCTATGAAAGAGAAATGCTGGCCGACTTCACATTCAGCTCTTTATTTTGTAGTCAACAATATGTTTCCTGGTCTTGATCTTGTAATGCCAGAAAAGTAAGATCAAAAACATCTGAGAATGTGTCTTTTCAGTGGTGTGCATAGAGATATCGGCAGCAATTGCATCATTCTCAGAAAGCAGTTGCCAACTGAAAGCCAGGGCAAATGCTCTGGGTCTGTGAACATTTCAAGCTTCTAGAACTGTGAGAACCAACAAAGTCTAGCTGCCATCTCTAAGGAATCAGAAAGCTCTAATTAAGAAAAAAAAAAGATAGAATAAGAAAAGGAACCAAGTGGTTGAGAAAAATGACTTAGGGCGCCAACCATCTGCTACTGCAGCAGATACAGATATCACAGGGAAAACTCACCAACAAGATGATCTGTCTTAGTAATATCAGTACCATCATTATTAAGTTTTAAAACATTATATCTTATTCACCAAATCTGTGATTTGTACTCAATCACCAAACACTCATTAAATGATTTCAGGATACGGGATGTTAAAGGCACATTCCCCAAAAGCAGCGGATTTTTATATGGTTCTATAAGCCTAGTATCACAATGGGTGCTAAAGAGTCCATAGTTATTGGATTAATCAATACATCAATAACCTCTCATCCTAGCCCCCTAATATGGGTTGCAAAATTGGGGAAACTTAAACATATTTTCTGCGGTTTCTAAAAATGAGAATGAAGGGAGCACTCTGATGTGAGTGGCACGCACAGCACTCTGGTCCTGGTGCCTGGTTCTTCTCCAGATGCTCTCTCCCCGCCTCCCTCTGAGCTCTGTCCCACTGAACTGTCATCTCACAAACGCACCACCTTGCATTCACCCTCCTTCACTGGACCCTCGGAGCATCTCCAAATGAGGTCTGTGGACTATCATCCATCCATCAAGAAAAGATGATGAAACCCCCGTGTCACAAATTTCAAATGAGATTAATTGTGATTTCCAGAGAAGATTTTGGCAATGAAAGAGAAACCAGGAAATGAATGAATGTTGTAAATGCTTTTGCCTGGAGTGAACGAAAGCCTCAGTCACACTGTCTCATCTCCTTCCATCTAAGTGCCCCACGCTCCTGATCACTGAACTTCTGGGGAAACCTTCCAGAACCAGGAAATGATTCCCCACTGAAATTATTTTGAGTTGGTGAGCACCAACTCCCCAAAGAACCACAGGCACAGCTCTCTGACTTGCAGATACTGGATTTATCACGGCTGACTCCTTCTCTCCCAGCATCTAGTGCTGCACACAGAATAGTGTGAGGCCAAGTCCAGTCATCCAGGACACTCAGGAAAAGGCGCAGAATCACCACCCCTACAAGTCATTGCGATCACATCCACCTGATGCTTCTGCTTCTTTATGGATGTGCACCTGAACCCCTGGCCCTATTGCTGGAGGCAGCCCAAACCACAGAGCTTGGGGTTCTATGAAAAGCCACCCTAAGGAGCGCATCCATAAAAGTCAGGTCTTAAATAATTTTAAGGTGGAATATTCTGTATGTGTTTGGAGTATGAAAATGCCTCATGAAATCAGCTTGTGAAAATCGTTGAGAGGTGCAGAAAAGCTGTAGGTAGAGGTAATTTGTATGTGCCGCTTTCCTCCCATTCTTCACAGCAGAGCCTGGAGTGTTCTGACATTTCACGGTGACCCAAACACCGAGACTCAGCATTACAGGGGAAACAGCAAAACCTTCAGAGCATTTATTCCCATTTATTTAGGCAGCAATCTCTGATTCCATCATTTTCAACCTTTGTATTCCATGAGCAACACCGCATTTAAATTCTGCATTTGGTGAGCACCAACTCCCCAAAGAACACAGGCACAGCTCTCTGACTTGCAGCTACTGGATTCGATCACAGCTGACTCCTTCTCTCTCAGCGTCTAGCGCTGCACACAGAATAGGTGTGTGAGGCAAAGTGCAGTCAGGACAACAGAAAGGACAGCCAAGGACTCAAGGGATGGGATTTAGGATATGGAGCCAGTGTTGACCGGCTGGAAGGACAAAGAGGGGAGCCTGAGACAATGTAGAGATAGTCAGAGCGGGAAGCGAATACCACTGCCCGGGCTGTGAAGACAAAGGGAAGAGGTGCTGTTGCCAGAGCTTGGAAGAGTTGGCAGGAAGTGGCGGGAGCTGGAGGGAGGGGAAGGACCCAGCTCCTAAGAGATACTGCCCAAAGCACAGAGAGAAAAAGGGAGAGAGATAAAATGGCATCTCCCCTTTCACCAGTGCCTCCCGTTGGTTGAAACTGCCTGGACACAGTTGACAAGGAAGCCTGGGAAAGGGTCTGCATAGCCTGGGATTCAGAGCAGAGCAGGGGAAGGGAGAGGAAGGAATTGGAGGGCAAATGACCAGCAATGTCAGACGTGCAGGAAATAATCTCTGAATTACAGAAGAGCAAGACGAGGCAACATCCCGGCACACAGACTCTTCCCCGTGATTGCTCCGAATTTGCTCCACCTGGGAGCCCTCTCCCCTCCTAGTGAGCAAAACGCCTGCAGGGGCGCTTGGAGATTATGGAAATGGCCCTCAGCCCAGGCAAACTGCTCATTATTAAAAAGCCTTCAAACACCAGCCCAGACTCATTTCAGGTCAAATCTGGGGGATTTTCGAGCAGCATTGTGTGCCCCCGAGTTGCTGAGCAGGAAGGTGATGAGCAGTAGTGAGATAACAAGCCAGCTGCCCCTGCCTTCCCTCCCCTGACATTGATTACAAGACAAATTGGAGATGAGATGGATGCGGGGCTCTGCCTTGTTAAAATGTGGGCTGGGAGAAGGTTTAGGTTAGCAGAGATGTGGAGAGATGCTCTTTGACAACACCCTCGTCACCCAGTGTGATGGAGTCTGGAGAAAAATTTCAGACTGGACGTGGAAGCCTACAGTGTCTTCGTCGCTTGCTTTTAGGTGAGTCAATTTAAAAGTACATTGAATCACCTGGTCCATATTAACTAAGCATTATGCATGGCATCTGGATTCATCAGATGATATACAAATATTAGCAGAGGAACCAGAAGAGCACAGAAAATTTAGAAGAGAGGCAGACAGAAGACAGGGGGCAACATCTGGAAAGCCCCCTGCCCCTCCTTTTAGCTGCTGGATAATGGGAAGGTCTACTGAAGCTCGAGAGTCTGAGGAAGCCGAGGAGGTGGATGGAGTCCTTGGGGAGATGAAGGGCTGTGCCTCCTTGTCAATTAATAGGGAAATATTCCATAATATTACATGTGCCATGACCATATGGGTGCCTTCCAGCCGCGTGTCACTCCTGGGTGTGGTGAGTGTGGCATCACAATGACAGGTTGGAACTGAGGTGGGTCCAGGAAGCAAGACAGGCGTGATGGTGTCAGAGACATCAAGGCTCAGCCGCTCCCGGCTCCCTCTCTGCCTCTCCTGTTCCCTTTCAGTTGCTCATGCTCACTGGGTATCTAACCCAGAATAAAGGCAATCCCAACAAATGTCGCCAGCAGTTGAAGGGAGTACTGGCTCACTTCCCTCCAGTGTCTCTAATGAATTAGCCGAGGAGCTTCACCCAGCCTGAGTCGGATTGCTGGAGACAGAGCTCCTGCACTGTGAACAGCTCTGGATCACTATGGCAGAGGCAGGCTGTGTTCACTGATTTGCCAACACAGCAGTCTGTGCCCTGAGTTAGGACAAAGGCTTCAGTAATCTTCTCTTAGGGAGATGGCAGTTTCTTGGTGGATGCTCCTCATGAAGTTGGGAAATTAGGTGCATGCCCTGCAAACCCTGCGTGGTGACGTGATAGGGAGAAAGCAGATTCCAGTGCCAAATTGCTAGGTTTGGATCTCTGCAATGCCCCTGTGTTTGTCGTGTGAACTTTGGCCAGTTTCTTCATTCCTCTGAGCCTCAGTTTCCCCTCTGTAGAGTGAAGATAACAGCAGTACCCTCTTATAGGACTGTTGTGTGTGGCTCTGTCGAATGAACGAACCCATGTGAAGCCTTTGGAAGAGTATTCTGTGCCCAACAAATGCTCATCACCATCACCTGTTGTTAGTCCCAGAAAAGGTAAAACGTAGGCTGAGATTTGGAGGATGCGTAAGTTTGCTACCTGGGTAAGCAGGGTAAGAGCATTGCAGGAAACGTGTGCAAAAATGTGGGATCATAGCATGCTGAGGGAAATGCTGCTGAAAACGGCAGTGTGTGTTGAGGCTGGGCAGGTCACCTGTGGCCAGATCACGAAGCACCCCTCACCCGCACAAAAGAGTTTCTATTATTTGTTACTCTGTAGTGTGGGTAATATTTGGGTGACATTAAGGGTTGACGTGATGTCATAACACATAATTTTCAAAGTCTACTTTGGTGGCCCTAGTAGAAATGGATCTGACAGATTGAAATTACATACCAGGAAACCAGTAGGGGACCTCTAGTGACAATTCAGGAAAGAAACCAGAGAACTGTAAGCAGGAAAGTTGCAGAAAGGCTAGATCAGAAAAAAAGGATGTGAAAGCTATCTAACAGGTAGAATCAGTGGAATCAACGCAATTCGGGTGACTGGCTTGATGTGTGGAATGAGTGGCGAGGAGTTATCAGGAATGAAAGGCGAGAGGGTTTTAGTTCTGTGGGACTAATAAGTTCTGGAGATGTACAGTGTGATGCTTGCAGTTAGTAGTAACATATGATAGACTGGAAAACCACTAAAAGAATAGATCTTAAATGTTCTCCCTACAAGATAAAAAAATGATCAGTATGTGAGGTGATGGCTATGCTAATTAGCTTCCGTAATCATTTCACAACGTATATGGATACCAAAGCATCGTGGTGTACCCCCTGATTTTGTGGTGGTTGTTTGGTTTTGTTGTTTTAGGCTTTAACCAGCCCAAAGCCATGGTTTTTAGTTTCTGTCTCTAGTGATAAGGGGAACAGAGGGATGAGGAAGGGGCTTTACTGACTAAGAGCCCATGACTGTATTCTCTCTCTTGGACACCCCTGGGTACATCATAAACAGATAGAATTTTTATTTGTCAGTGAGACCTTAATAAAACTGGGGAGGGAGAAGGATGACTTCACAGGCTTCTGACTTGGAAAGTGACTGAAAAAGCTGGGTTTTTGGCAGAGGGCGTAACACAAAAATGGAAAAGATTTGGAAATGAATATCTTTAGGGTGCCTTGGGGACATCCAGATGGAAATGTCTGGTAGGATGTTGGCGCTGAGTCCAAAGCTCAGGCAGAAGATCTTGGCAGGAGACAGAGATTCGGGATCATCGCCTGACAGCTTGCGACGCTGCGATCACGGATGCCATACCCAGGCAGAGTGCACAGAGCTGCGGTTGGTTCGTCACATCTGAGAGAAGTCTGTGGCCTCTCCCAGCAAATGCACCTGCCCATGCTCACAGAAACTGTGTAGAAACTGACGGAACCGCCTCTTGAAGCGCATCCCTGAACCCCCCACCCACCAAGTAAAAAACCTGTACTCTAGGGCAGGGATTTTCAAGCTGAGAGTAACAAACAACTTGTAAGTTATGAAATGAGTTTAGTAGGTTATTAATCGGAATTAGTAAGAGAAATAGAATCAGGAAGAGAGAGAATGTAATGAAATGAAAAGGAAAGGAATAGAAACTATTATCAGGCATCACCTGTGATAAAATGAAGTCTTTTCATAACTTTTAATTATATGTTTACACATATGTATACTGTGTTTCAGCCTATGACCATATAAAAAATTAAAATAATAGTTCATATGTTTCTATATATAGAAGCACATGTACATATGTCTAAATATGTGTGTGTATAATACAGATATTCTTGTATAAAAAATTACCCTGAAGTGACTTAAAACAATAATCATTTTAGATAGATTAGATGATTGATAGCTGATAGATAAGATAGATAATAGGTGAATGATAGACACATACATAGATAGATCAGATAGATGACAGAGAGCTGGATAGATAGATGATAGGTGAATGATTTGTAGATAATAGGTGAATGATAGGTAGATAATAGGTGAATGATAGGTAGATAGATTAGATAGATAGATAGATAGACAGATGATAGGTAGGTAGACAGGCAGACAGAGAGAGAGAGCATGAGAACGAGAGAGATAAGCCCAATAGAAGGTAGAGGGAAAGAGATGATTCGGCAATTTGGGCTGGTCTCATGTGGAATTATTCAAGTGACCACAGTTATCTAGAAGCCCAGCTGGGGCTGGATGGTCCCAGATGCCTCCTCAACATGTCTAGCAGCAAGCTAGGGCTGTCGGGTGGGTGTCTGAGTTCTGAGTAGGCCTCTTAATTTATTATTTAACATTTTTCTTGCGGGACCCTTAGCTGCACAAATAGTGTATCAGTGACTGGAGGGCTGCGATGTTACATCCTCCCTTACCTCAAGAGACCTGCTCAGCTCCCAATTAATGGCCTAAAATGGTCCAGGGAATTTCCTCTGGGACTTCAGAAATGGGCAGGGTCATCACGGTCCTCTGGCAGATCTGCTCACCTCATTCTGAAGGGCATAATTTGAGTTCTCAAATTGCACCAACCTTCAGGAGAAAAGCAAGAACAAGGCCAAAGCTTAGGAATTCAGTAAAAGGCTTCCTGTCTGCATGTATACTGTGCTACCCAGGACTCAGAACCCAAACATGCCATTCCTTTCTGTTTTTCTGCAGTTCGTGTTAATATAGGATTATTGGCTCTGCCTGGCCTCTCCCCTTCACTTTCTCATACATATACTGGTTTTCATCTGTAAGTCTAGGCTCATAACTCCCGCAGCCCTGTTACAGTCTTTTGCTGTAATGTTGGATGTATTAGGCTTCAGGAAACAGAATCTCTCTGCTTTCCTTTTTTTTTTTAACCAGCCAAAGGTGGGACTCAACGGATTAAGGGTCAAAAGGCCCTCATTCCAGAGACAGTCCTGCCCCATGTGTGGGAGAAAAAATGGTGACATCAGGAAGCTTCTGAGGCCTGGGCTCAGGGAGCTTCCTGGTAGCTGAACACGTGGAGATTTCTGGAAGGTGACATCTAGGGAGGGCACGGAAGTTCCCTCCCCCCACCCCCAAGCCTCTCCCTACGTGTCTCTTCATCCATATCCTTTGTAATATCCTTTATTATATGCCTGTAAACCTGTGTTTCCCTGAGTTCTGTGAGTCACGCTAGCATATTAATAAAACCAAAAGAGGGGGGTGGTGAAAACCCCAAGTTGAAGCCAGTCGGTCAGAAGTTCTGGAGGACCAGACTTGCCACTGGTGGGAAGGGAGGGGTGATCTTATGGGACTGAGCCCTCAACCCATGGGTTCTGATGCTATCTTTGGGTAGACAGTGTCAGAACTGAATTAGAGGACACCCCCCTGGTGTCTGTGGCTTGGGGTGTGGGAAAACCACCACCTTTGGTTACAGAAGTCTTCTGTGTTGCTGACAGCTGTGGTTGAAGCAGGAAAAAAGATCAAACATGGTTGGAGAGATTTTTTTCCTACATAGACCACGATGAGTAGTTGAGGGATGGTCATGTCACCCAAGCAGGTCCAATGAGACTCCATCTGGAAAATTAGTGGATGCTTTGGGAAAAGTACCTAGAGCTGGTGGTAGCCATGTTCTGCCAAAAGAGGTCTGCCTGCTTGAGAGTATTTATGACCAGAGGGCAGCAAAGGCCTGGACAGAGATAATTTCCTGATGACATCATTGGTTTTGAAAAGCAATGCTCAGAACTACCTGTATTTTGTCTCTTGTCAAACTTACCGGTCATTAAACAGTGAGCATTTCTCTAAACAATGACGTGTTAGTCACACAACGAATAAGTTTAAAACTGCTGCATTTAACAAATTTTAAAGATTAGCTTAAATTTAAATATTTATTATAGATGTAATCATACTTTTCTAAACATATAATTAGAATCACAAGTCTAATATATCAGATCTTCATAAATCCTTGAAACACTTTAACAAGCAGGCGGAACACACAGTAATCAAAGGATATAAAGCCAGTCCATAGACGACACAAAGAGTGCATATAAGTGAGATCTAATGTCATGGTTGTCCATGTGTTCATTATCTCTAATTTCAGTTTTTATCTCTTCGGGGGCATGTGATCTTATTCATCTTATCGAGAGCATCAGGGTTGCTGTCAGCCAAGGCTGAAGACACACATGCAGATGATGGTCACCACATGTGAGACAGGGCCAGAAAGCTCAGGGTACCTTCCAAGGGCCTTGCACAAATCTGTGACCAGCTGGGCAGGATTTACTCTACAGATACAGTCTGTGCACATGGAAGGGAATATGGGATTCATTACTTAGGCCAATCTTTTCATTTTTTAACAACTTTGTCTTTTCCATCAAATTGGTACTTGTTTTGAAAGTATTTAGAATGCAGGCCAATATGTCTACTTTTAGATATATATATATATGTATATAAAATATTGGATTTTGGGGGTTTTTTTTAGTAATTTTAACTTTTTTTTATAGATTCAGTGGGTACATGTGCAGTTTGTTGCATGGGTGTATAGTATGACCTGAGGTTTGGGGTATGAATGATCCCATCACCCAGGAACTGGGCATAATACCCCAAAGTTAGTTTTGTTTTGTCTTGAGACAGAGTTTCACTCTTGCTGCTCAGGCTGGAGTGTAATGGCATGATCTCAGCTCACCACAACGTCTGCCTCCCAGGTTCAAGAGATTCTCCTGCCTCAGCCTCCCAAGTAGCTGGGATTACAGGCATGTGCCACCAGGCCCACCTAATTTTGTATTTTTAGTAGAGACAGGGTTTCTCTATATTGGCCAGGCTGGTCTCAAGCTCCTGACATCAGGTGATCCGCCCGCCTCGGCCACCCAAAGTGCTGGGATTACAGGCGTGAGCCACTGGGCCAGCCGCAAAGACAGTTTTTCAGCCTTTGCTCCCCCTTCGGTACTCCCCAGTGTCCATCGCTTCTAACTTTATGTCCATGTGTGTACCCAATGCTTAGCTCCTACTCAGAGGTGAAAACATGCAGTATTGGGTTTTCTGTCCCTGCATTAGGCTTACTTTTTAATCACTTATTCTGGGTCATACTCGGTCAAATTCAGTCAAGTCTAAAGGTTCTTGCCAGCTTAGTTCACTAAGCTCCGATGTTTCCTTCCTGTTGGCTCTCCCCCAAGAAGCCTTCCTAAACCACCACATCTGAAGCACTGCTTATCATCATGTTACACAGCTTTAGTTTTTCCATCATACCAGAATACCAAAAGCAATCTTGTTCATTAATTTTTTCACTTTATGTATCTGCTGTCTTACCTTTTATGTAACTTATAATCTCCAAAAGATGAAGACATTGTCTAATTCACAATTGTGTCCCCAAGTCTAAAGCAGGGCCTGACATAAAAAGTGTCAGTAAGCATCCCTTGAATGAATGAATGATTTCCCGTCCGATCAGGTGGACCATTGAACTTGAGAAGGGTCACACCAGCTGAGGACATCAACTTCCTTGTGACAGCAGTAGTTCCAGTGATACCAATGATGAGTTTGCACAAAGCAAAGCTTTTTCCCACTTCTCTATTTCTACATATGAATAATGCAAATTAAGATCTCCAGGGCTATCTATAGTGTGTGCAGTGCCAAAACCAAGCCAGATGCAGGGCCTGCAATATCCCCAATAACCGAAACCTGGGAGCAACTCGATTGTCCAATAACTGAGGGACAGATAAACAAATTCTGACACGGACTTACAGAGGAATGTTTCCTTGTGATTGCAAGGAAAGAGCTATTGATATCTGCAACGATATGGATGAATCACAGAAACTTTTTTTTTTTTTTTGAGATGGAGTTTTGCTCGTCGCCCAGGCTGAAGTGCAATGACGCACTCAGGCCACAGCAACCTTCACCTCCTGGGTTCAAGCAATTCTTATGCTTCAACCTCCCTAGTAGCTAGGATTGCAGGCGCCCGCCACCACCCCCAGCTAATTTTTGTATTTTTGGCAGAGACAGAATTTCACCATGTTGGCCAGGATGGTCTTAAGTTCCTGACCTTACATGATCCTCCCACCTCAGCCTCCCAAAGTGCTGGGATTACAAGTGTGAACCACTGTGCCCGGTGAATCTCAGAAACATTATGCAGCAGGAAAGAATCAAACACAAAAAGACAGTATACTGTAAACTTCTATTTATATGAATCTCTAGAAAAGAATAAAACTGCCGTGACAGCAAATGAGTATTTCCCTGTGGTCGGGGATTGGGAAGAGGACCAAGCACAGAAGTGCGTGGGTAAATGTTTTTGGGGGAACACTGTCCCATATATTTCTATTGTTTATATTTAAGGTGTGCAACATGATAGTTTGATATACATGTACATAGTGAAGTAATTGCTGCAATCAAGCAAATTAACATATTCCTCTTCTCACATAGTTACGTGTGTATGTGTGTGTGTTTCTGTGTGTGTGTGGCAAGCGCACCTAAAAGCTCCCTTGGAAATTTTAGTACAGCATACAATTGACTGTGGCATCCACAGATTTGTGTATAATTACCCAAATGTATCAAAGCATATGCATAAGACTGCTGAACTTTATCATATGTGAACAATAGCCTTAAAAAAAAAGAAAAAGAAGGAAAAGTTCAAGGATGCTTTAAAAATGCACGTTTCTGGCTGGAAGTAGTGGTTTGTGTCTGTAGCCTCAGCACTTTGGGAGGCCAAGGCTGGAGGATGGCTTGAGCCCAGGAGTTCAAGACCAGCCTGGGCAACACGGTGAAACCACGTCTCTTCAAAAGAATACACACGTTAGCTGGACATCGTGGTGGCATGTGCCTGTAGTCCCAGCTACTCAGGAGGCTGAGGTAGGAGGATCAGCAGTAGAATCGACTGAGCCCCAGAGGCTAAAGCTGCAGCGATCTGTGATCATACCACCACACTCTAGCCTGGGCGACAAAGTGAGATCCTATAATGATAATAATTTATTATTATTATTATTATGAATGTTTATCTGCAGACTTTAACAGGCAATAAAATAGGTGTGTAAAGACAACAGAGTAGTCAGCTGCTTATTGACCAGGCAGCAGATCCACAGCAGAGACAAGACTTGAAATGTACTTTTTTTGGCGTTATCTATTAGTGGCCAGTGGAATTGATTGGGTAAAAAGGCCCCTTTCTCTCCTGCTGTCCTGACTCCACTGGGTGTCCCTATGACCCTGTGAGCAAGGTTGATGTTCAGCAGGATTACACTAGTGCCACTGAACAGAAGGTTTGTGGCTGGCGTCTGATTGGTTAGGCTGTCATTTCAACTGGTGGATGCCCATTTTGTACTGAGAGTTGAATATTTTGTAAATCACTGCTGCATGTGACAGCAACTGAAAAACCATTCAAATCTCTCAACAACAAGAAAAAACACAGTTTCTTTGAAGCCAGTGACTCTCTACTGGAAATGTCGTGCTCCCTGCTAGAAAGAGAAAGAATGTTGAGAGTCAGGCAGCCCATCACTTGTTCTGCGCAACACCAATTCCTCCTGTAAGACTTGAGAGGGTTGACTTTTCTTCCCTGTTTCCCATCTGTAAACTGGGATTCATCACTCCTACTCCCTGTGTGCTTCATATGATTCTGCAAGAACTTTTTCAAAGTCAGGGGAAGGGAAGATCTTAATGTGCTTGTCCTAACATAGTTTGACCAGGCTGCAGCTTCCAGAGCTGGAAGTCAGGATGTCAAAGTTGAGTCTGAGGGCAGTCATTTGTCATCAGAATGAAGACAGGATCACAGGGTGGGTGCTACAATTAAAGATGCTGCAGAAACTGGCAAACGGGCTTCCTGCCACCATGTTTCATGGTTTCCAGCCTCCGCGTTGATGAATGATTGCAATGTGAGGAAATCCTATTTGTCAGCTTGGCTTTGCTGTTTGTTTTCATTGCCAGTTCAAAGATCAAAAAAGTTCTAGCCAGCTTCCTTTCTGAAAAGGAGTCTTGCTCTGTCGCCGGCTGGAATGCAGTGGCGCAATCTTGGCTCACTGAAACCTCTGCCTCCCGGGTTCAAGCGATTCTCCTGCCTCAGTCTACCAAGTAGCTGGGAATGCAGGCACACTAATTTTTGTAATTTTAGTAGAGATAGGGTTTCACTATGTTGACCAGGTTGGCCTCGAACAGCTGACCTCAGGTGATCTTCCTGCCTCGGCCTCCCAAAATGCTGAGATTACAGGCGTGAGCCACTGTGCCTGGCCCTAACCATCTTTCTTGCAATATTTTCTTTCATCTATATATCTAAAATAAATATCATGATGTTTGTGATTGCAGACGTTGCAAATTGACAGTCCTTGGGTCATATCTAGCCAAAGCACACATTGTGTTTGGTCTTCAAGGTTTTGGATAGTGGCCAGCATTTAAAAATCCAAAATTACTACTTTAAAGTTTACATTAAAAACAAGATTTATTTTTTCTGTTAGAAAATGGAATGCCTGGCAGCACTGAGCCCATTTTTTGCAAGGCACTGGTAAGGTGATCTAACAGCTGCACTTCTTTACCCTGGGAGGGTACCTTCTAGTTCATATTTAACTCCTTTATTTATGTCATTTGCCCTCTATAGTTGTGTGAATTTGTGATCCCAAAATTAAACTAAAATTTTAGAAAAAAATAATTAAAACTTTCATACCTGAAGCAGAAGAGAGCTTTATTTATGTTTAAGCCTCAGTTAGGACCACACATGGCTGAAAATAACATAATACGTTCCAGAATACCTGACAATAACAACATGAAAAGAAAAAAAACCCTTATTTGTGACTCATGACAAGGATCCCAGGGCTATTAAGACTGTGCAGCAATGTTTGTAGGGGGCCAGGCCATTTCTTATCTCTGCATCACCATCTTTAGCAGGTTGATTTTCTTGCTTATGCCTCTTGCCTCGTAGTTGCAAGATGGCTGTCATGCCTCCAGCCACATATCTACATTCCAAGGATGAAGAATGAAGCAAGAAGGGGCAAAGAGTAAATCAGAAAACCTAAACATTCCCAGAAGACAGAAGCTATTTGCCACTGTCTAGAAGGCACCACAGAGCCACTACCACCTGTAAGGGATTACAGAATGCTGGAAACATGCAGCACTGAACATCAGACTCCAAGAGGGGTGAAGGATGAAATTTTCAGTCACTAAGGTCTGCATTCAAGTTCTAATTTAACCACTTACTACCAGTGTGACCTTAAGCAAGTGACTTAGCCTCTCTGACCCTCAGTTTCTCACTTGATAATGGAGGTAGTAATAGTGTAGGAGGTAGTAAAATGTAAGATTTTCAGGGGACTTATTGAGTTAGTGACTACAAAGTTATTTGCATAGCACGTGTTGATGATGTTGATGGTGATAATGATCGTGATGATGGTAGTGATGGTGATGATAGTGATAGTGATGGCAGTGATGATGATGACAATGGTTATTATGGTGGTGATGATGATGACAATGGTTATTATGATGGTGATGATGATGACAATGGTTATGATGGTGATGATGATGACAATGGTTATTATGATGGTGATGATGATGACAATGGTCATTATGATGGTGATGATGATGACAGTGGTTATGATGGTGGTGATGGTGATTACAATGGTTATGATGGTGGTGATGATGACAATGGTTATGATGGTGGTGATGATGATGACAATGGTTATGATGGTGGTGATGATGATGACAATGGTTATGGTGGTGATGATGATGACAATGGTTATGATGGTGGTGATGATGATGACAATGGTTATGATGGTGATGATGATGATGACAATGGTTATGATGGTGGTGATGATGATGACAATGGTTATGATGGTGATGATGATGACAATGTTTATGATGGTGGTGATGATGATGACAATGGTTATTATGATGGTGATGATGATGACAATGGTTATGATGGTGGTGATGATGATGACAATGGTTATGATGATGGTGATGATGATGACAATGGTTATGATGATGGTGATGATGATGACAATGGTTATGATGATGGTGATGATGATGACAATGGTTATGATGGTGGTGATGATGATGACAATGGTTATGATGGTGGTGATGATGATGACAATGGTTATGATGGTGGTGATGATGATGACAATGGTCATTATGATGGTGATGATGATGACAATGGTCATTATGGTGGTGATGATGATGACAATGGTTATTATGATGGTGATGATGATAGTGATGGTGATGATTATGAAGATGATTGATGATGATGGTGATTGTGGTAGTGATGACAGTGATAGTGATGGTGATGATGATGGTAATGATGGTGGTGGTGATGATCGTGGTGATGATGGTGGTGGTGATGGTAATGATGGTAACAATGATGGTAATGATGATGGTGATGATGGGATGATGGGTTGATGGTGCTGATGGTGTGATGATGGTGATTGTGATGGCGATGATGATGATGGTGTTGATGGTGATGATGATGGTGGCGATGATGATAATAGTGGTGGTGATGGTGGTGATGATGGTGGTGGTGATGATGGTGCTCATGGTGTTGGTGGTGTGATGGTGGTGATGATGACAATGGTGGTGGTGATGATGACAATGATGTTGCTGATGATGTGATGATGGTGATGGTGGTGGTAGTGATGATGATAGTGATGGTGGTGGTCATGGGGTTGATGATGATGGTGATGATGATATTAATGATGGTGACGGTGATGATGATCATGGTAGTGATGATGATGATGGTGCTGATGGAGTGATGATTATGGTGTGATGATGGTGATTGTGATGATGATAATGATGATGATGGTGATAATTGGCTTTAGTTAAATGGAAGCCCTAAGTTTTTCAAATAGTGTTGTTAAATTAGTGCCAATATACCCTCTGAAATGATATACTGAAAGAGGCAAATCACCTCCATGGTACTCTTCCCAAAAATGCCTAACCTCAATTTACTCCTGAGAAAGCACTGGACATAGCCAAATTGAAGAACATTCTACAAAATAACTGACCAAACTGCTAAGGTCAAGAAAGATAAGGAAAGACTGAGGAGCAGCCCCTTATTGAAAGAGAGTAAGGAGCTCTGACAAGTAAAGACACTGGGCAGTCCCGGATTGCATCCTGGGTCAGGAACAGAATGTGTGTGACAATTAACAGCATTTGAACAATGTCTGTAAATTATTCAATCGATTTGGGTGGAGCTGAGTAGAGGGTATATAGGAACTCTGTACTGTATTTTCAACTCCTCTTTAAGTCTAAAATTATTTCAAAATTAGAAATTTAAAAATTACAAAATGTACTAGCAAGTATGATGTTAATAAAACTTGTTCCTGACATTTCCTGGCTCTTTGGCACTCTGAGGGAGTTTTGTAATATGCCATCTGTTATGGGTTGAATTGTGTCCCCCAAAATTCATATTTTAAAGTCCTAGACACAGGCACTTCAGAATGTGACCTTCTTTGAGAATAGGTTCGTTGCAGATGTGGTTAGTTAATTCCTGGAATAGGGTGGGTCCCTAATCCAATATGACTAGTGTCCTTATGAAAGAGAATGCTGTGTAGAGAGACAGACACCCACGCAACGAGAACACCATGTGAAATGAAAGCAGAGATTGAGCTTATACATTCTGTAAGCCAAGGAACACCAAAGATTGCCAGCAAACGACCAGAAGAGAGAAGGGATGCATGGAACATATTCTCCCTCACTTCCTCTAGGAATTAACCCTGCTAACATCCTAATTTCAGAATTCTAGAGCTTCACAACTGTGAAGCAAAAAAAAAAAAAAAGCTATTTGTTCTAAGACACCCAGCTTATAGTGCCTTGTTACAGAAGCTGTAAGAAACTGATACACCACGTTAACTAATCTTTAAAGCTGCCATGCTGAGCAAAGGCCTTTACGCTCAGATAAAGCCTTATGCATCTCCCACTTGTACCAGCCCTTGCTAAATTTGCTATTAGGGGAACAGAGATGTCTCCCCAGCAGTGCCTTCCTGAAATACCGCCTTCCTGGAGTCAATACTGTGAGCTCTGACATGTTACCTGGATAACACGTAACTCTAGCTGAGAGGAGTCATCCCTTAATCAGTGATTCCCATGAGGTCATGACCATCATTCCCATGTCATTCAGAACTCTTGGCTTCAAGAGACAGAAAAGGGAATATATTGGTTTAGATATCCAAACTGTAGGCAGAGGAGATCTGAAGCTCGACTCTGGGATCACCTGATGCACAGACCCAACCCCAGATGACTCAGTGATTCTTTCCAACCTCTCCATCTCGACGTTCTCTCTGTCTGTGTTCACAGGGCTGCCTCCCACATTCAACAGACTTTTCCATACCATGCGGAGTATGACCACAAGCAATTCCATTGATTTCCTCCACCTGTCCCCAAGAACAGGGAGGAGGAAATAGAGACTTAAATTTGAAATAATTTATCAGCAAAGACTCTAATTGGTCCAGTGTGGATTTGGGGCACACCTTAGACCAATCACTAATGCTGGGCATGATGATTGACCTTGCCTTTGACATGCCAATAGATCTCACCTGGGAAGAGATCTACTCCGGAAGAAGGAGGAGAATGAAAGACATGGCCACAAGAGGAATGAAAGACATACCACCCCTCTAATAAGTGGAAGTACCAGACCTCAAACCCAGTCTGTCTGTTGAAACTGGACTCCATCAATTACTTTCTGAATCATATTGGACAACTTGTTCTCTTGGATCTTCAGTTTTTTAATTATTAAGTGGGAAGAATATATAAATTATTTCATACATTAGTCAACTAGCCTCTGTAAGATAATATATACAAGATCCTTGGGAAAAACGCCTGACAGAAATAGGGGCTCTAAATCACTTCCACCCCCATCGAGGTCAATGAAAAAAAATTATCTTGAGCTGAGGATACTGACATAAGAAAGGAGCCAGCCCTGAGCCACAAAGTGAGCAGGGGCACAGCAGTCAATCACATCCCTCCACAGTTCCATGCTGTTCGTCTCTGTCCTTACAGAAAACAAACATATCCAAAAGTGGATAAAGAAAGTCCAGTGCCCGATGAGACTGTGTCATTAGTAATTTTGGTTTTGAGAACACTTTCGTTTGCAAGTGACAAAAATCCCAGTTCAAACTAGTTTACATGCACACACACACACACACACACACACACACACACACACACAAATACTCTATGGGTTTCTATGAGCTTCAGGTATTGCTGGATCCAGGGGTTCTAGGAATGTAGATAGATAGATAGATGATTGATAGATAGATAGATAGATAGATAGATAGATAATAGATAAATAGATAGATAAATAGATAAATAAATAGATAAATAGATGATAGATAGTTAAATAGATAGATAGATGGATAGATAGATAGATAGATAGATAGATAAATAGATGGTTAGATAACCTTCATCTCTTGGCTCTGCTTCCTACATGTCAGCTTCTTGCTCAGGCGGGCTCCCTCCCCATGAGGTGGCAGAGATGGTCTTCAGTAGTTCCAAGCATGCATTCTGCCAGTGTACCAACTTCAGAAGAAAGAGCATTTCCTTATTTTCACCACTTCATAAAATGGCCGGGATAGAACTTCTATTGGCGTAAGTTGCCCATACCTGACCTGATTGGAGGGCACAAGAGAATGAGGTACTCCACTGAGTGAGGCCAGAGCCAAGGGCCTGTGCAGGGCCTGGGGGTCCACCCCACACCAAATTCCTGGGCTAAGTAGTGGAAAGCAGAAAGTCTGAAAAAATAACTGGGATAAACGCTGGAAAGACAAAAGCAATGGATGTCCACGACCACCAACATAATCAGACCCAGCCCGACTGTCCGAAGGACCTCCAAGAAGCAGACACCCAAACAGACTTCCATGCTTAAGTGATTTACTGGGAGAATAAAGAGAGAAGAGCAGGATAAAGGCAAGGGCGGCTTCAGATCAAGAGGCAGGTCTGAATGAAGCTCTCCAGGTTCATCTGCATTGCTGCAAATGCCAACAGTTCCTATTGTTCTAAGTCTGAATAATATTTGATTGTATGTGTGGACCATGTCTTGCTGGCCCATTCATCTACGGATGGACGTTTGATTTGAGAAGACAGGGAACTGCATTCACCAGGTGTAAAGTTCTTGTGCAACATTAAGTCCTACACATTTCCACTGCATTGTGCCTATAGTTAACAAGACTTACCGTGTGCTTAAAATTTTTTTGAGGGTAGATCTCCTGTCAGGTGTTCTTATCACAATTTTAGGGAAAAAAAAATAGATGCAGATCTGCTGCCTAGGAAAGGAGAGCAGGAAGCAAGAAGGAGTGTGGAGGAGCCTGACTGCAGCACAGCCTGAGGATGTCTCAGGTGTCTCAGGAACCCAGAAGAGAACCCCGGAGCAAAGACTGAGCTCAGACCACACTCAGACATCAGAGAAGAGAGCAGTCTCTGCATGAACATCCTGAACGCTGAGTCAAATCCAACAGGATGGCAACTGGAGTGAAGCGGAGTCAGCTACCCACCCTGCAGCAAGCTCTCTCCAAGGGACTCCTCATCTCCATGTCCCCACGGCCACCACAGCCTACGCCTACTAATGCAGCGTCAGTTAAATCCTACTTTTCCCCCAGGTTCATTGAAGTCTGATTAAAAGTTGGACATAGTTAAGGTGTATAGTGTAGTATATTGATATACCTGTACATTGTAAAACAATTACTTCAATCAAGCTATTGATAATTACGATAGATATCAGCTCACACAGTTACCAGTTGAATTCATAGACACTGAGAGTACAAGGCCAGTTGCCAGGGTGGGTGAAATGTAGGGACTGGGGTCAAAGGGTGCAAACTTCTAGCTTTAAAACAAATACCTTCTGGAGACCTAATGTACAGCATGATGACCATAATCAATAATAACGTGTTGCATACTTGAAATTTGCTAAGAGAGTAGATCTCAAGTGTTCACAAGTAAATCCTACTTAACATTCCCAAATGGTCTGGTTTTTTGTTTAAAACAAAACCCTCATTTTTCTTTGGAAATAGAAATTGTTGCTTTGAACTTACCAGAGAAATGATTGCTCATAATTTAATATATAATATTCTATGAGGTATAAGGACCATATTCGTGTTTTCTCAAAACAAGATCTTTCTTATATAATTAGTAATTTAAGATGATAGACAGGTAGGTAGGTTAGTAGGTAGATAGATAGCTAGATAGACAAGACAGAGACAGACAGACAGATGATAGACAGCGATCATAAAGGCTCTGAACAAACAGGTTGCTGCAAGCATATTTAAAGAAAAAATTTCTTTTTTTTTTCCCATTTATTTATTTTATTGCATTTTACATTTTGGGGTACATGTGAAGAACATGCAAAATTGTTGCATAGGAACACACGTGGCAGTGTGATTTGCTGCCTTCCTCCCCATCACCTACATCTGGCATTTCTCCCCTTGCTATCTCTCCCCAGCTTCCCACCCCCCACCCTCCCTCCCCTATTTCCCCCCAACTGACCCCAGTGTGTAGTGCTCCCCTCCCTGTGTCCATGTGTTCTCATTGTTCAACACCCGCCTATGAGTGAGAACATGCGGTGTTTGATCTTCTGCTTTTCTGTCAGTTTGCTGAGAATGATGGTTTCCAGGTTCATCCATGTCCCTACAAAGGACCCAAACTCATCGTTTCTGATGGCTGCATAATATTCCATGGTGTATATGTGCCACATTTTCCCTATCCAGTCTATCATCGATGGGCATTTGGGTTGGTTCCAGGTCTTTGCTATTGTAAACAGTGCTGCAATGAACATTCGTGTACACGTGTCCTTATAGTAGAACGATTTGTAATCCTTTGGGTATATACCCAGTAATGGGATTGCTGGGTCAAATGGAATTTCTATTTCTAGGTCCTTGAGGAATCGCCACACTGTCTTCCACAATGCTTGCACTAATTTACACTCCCACCAACAGTGCAAAAGTGTTCCTATTTCTCCACATCCTCTCCAGCATCTGTTGTCTCCAGATTTTTTAATGATCGCCATTCTAACCGGCGTGAGATGGTATCTCAGTGTAGTTTTGATTTGCATTTCTCTGATGACCAGTGATGATGAGCATTTTTTCATATGTTTGTTGGCCTCACGTATGTCTTCTTTTGAGAAGTGTCTGTTCATATCCTTTGCCCACTTTTGAATGGGCTTGTTAGTTTTTTTCTTGTAAATCTGCTTTAGTTCTTTGTAAATTATGGATATCAGCCCTTTGTCAGATGGGTAAACTGCAAAAATTTTTTCCCAATCTGTTGGTTGCCGATTCACTCTAATGATTGTTTCTTTTGCTGTGCAGAAGCTGTGGAGTTTGATTAGGTCCCATTTGTCTATTTTGGCTTTTGTTGTCAGTGCGTTTGGCGTTTTGGTCATGAAGTCCTTGCCTACACCTACGTCCTGAATGGTTTTGCCTAGATTTTCTTCTAGGGTTTTTATGGTGTTAGGTCTTAATTAACTGCTCCAAATTTTCTTTCCTGTCAAAATGCTTGATAAATTACTTACTGCATCAACGGTGGGGTGGAGGACAACACTTAGAATTCATTCTTTTGTAAATAGAGATAATTACTTAGCCCCAGTGCATTTCTACAGTCTTGTTTTCATGAATTTAGGAGGGTTAGATTTAAACATCATTCAATTGAAGTCTAGCTAAAAGTTTAGCCTGTGGTCTCCTATAAAATTTTGGAAAACATTAAGAAAATACTTGTTTTAATCTTTTTTCATTTAATGTCTCCAAGAGCACAGACTGTGTGCTTTTAGCGGGAATTTAATTTTTTGACTGAATTATTGGGGTTTAACAGGTTCCACTGAAGTTCAGAAAAGTTGAGCATGATGGTATTTAAGTGTGACTTTGTCTGTATCACCTGGTGATTCCATTACCATAGCTTTCTTTATGCTTTACTCAATCATCTTGAGCATGCTGGATTCTTATACCTGATAGGAAAACTTTTAGGATAATTTCTTTTTTCTTTCTTTCTTTCTTTTTTTCCTTTTTTTTTTTTCTTTTTTTGAGACACAGTCTCCCTCTGTCACCCAGGCTAGAGTGCAGTGCAGTGGCATGATCTCAGCTCACTGCAACTCCCACCTCCTAGGTTCAAGCGATTCTCCTACATCAGCCTCCCAAGTAGCTGGGACTATATGCGTGCACCACCATGCCCAGCTAATTTTTGTAATTGTTATAAAGATAGAGTTTCCCCATGTTGGCCAGGCTGGTCTCAAACTCCTGGCCTCAAGCAATCCATCCACCACAGCCTCCCAAAGTGCTGGGATTACAGGCGTGAGCCACTGTGCCAGCCGGATAACTTCTGGTATGTGGTTGTTTGTTTTCTCCAACAACAGGCATCCTTGGACCCCAAAATCAGAGAAATGCACTGGAGAATGCTCCAGAATGCTCCCTTAGGTGCCCTCTGTGTGTGTGCATATGTACTTATGCATACATGCATGTAGTGTCTATGACTATGCATGTATATTTACATGTGAAAACATAATTGGCTTTAAGTCTTCTCATTAGCAGTTTTTTTTAGCTCCATGCCACGATCCTGCCATTAGGTCTCCCAAATGAGTGTCTGGGTCGCTGGTATTAACCTGGGAGCACGGAAAAACACCTGTGTAACTTACACTACGGATGCCTCGGGCTCACCACTGCCCAGTTGAACCAGAACCTCTGGAAATGGGTCCTGAGAAATGGCATTTTTAAAGTTCCCCAGGCAATTCTAATGGGTGAGAACCACATCTGGTGGACTAAGATGCTACACAATCTTACTTTTGGTCAGCATCTAAGCAGGCATTGGTGTAATCTTAGGTATGTTTTCCAGCTAATTTCTGTAATATGGACCAGTGTGCTCCTGATATAGATGTGCCAATTCTTCTCCAGGGCACGGCACTACGGAGCCTCCCGTGACCACCCTGCCTCTCCTTTCACTGTCCCAGCTGCACTTCCCTTTCCCATAGTGTGTCCACTCCCTGACACTACACTCTGAACCTGCCCCAGCTGCACTTCCCTTTCCCACAGCGTGTCCACTCCCTGACACTACACTCTGAACCTGCTGGTCTCCTTGGTTATTGTCTGTCTCCCTTCCTAGAATGTAAATTGCATTGGAAAGGATTTTTTGTTTTATATGTTGTATCCCAAGTGTCAAGAACATTCTAGAAACTGGCAGGTGGGTCCCCTCTCGCAGCAGACCTGGGATGGTGGTTAGCATGCAGGCATTCATTCAGGAGTGTGCTTGGGTTCCTCTGCAGCAGAAGGGAGAGCAAGAGGCAGGATGGGATGCAGGAAGAAGTCAAAGCCACACAGTCCCCAGGAGCAAGGATTCAGCAAGTCCCATAGAGGGACCTCTTCAGAGCCACCCCGAGTTGGGGTAAGGAGGCTGAACTGCTCTATCTCCACCAGGATCCCCCCAGGGGGTTGGGGCCTTGGGTGAGGTGGTTTTCTTCAGCTAAGGACATCCCTAAGCATGCTGCCCACAGCAGCACTCCTGGAGGTTGAAGGAATCCATCCTTTCTTCCTAGAGAGAAGGTGCCAGGGATACATCACAGTCAACACCCCTGTGCTTTAATAAATATTTCAGCAAGTGTCTTTCTAGTTTCCACCCCCCCGCCAACACACACACACACACACACACACACACACACACACAGCGGAGCCTTGATTTTTTAGCTTGCATGCAGATACTTCATCTTGGAAAATAATCACAAAGAGCAGGTTGGGTGAGGGAGAATAAAGCCGGGAATGAGAAGAACAAATATGAGGATGTATTAATCAATAACGCCATGGGCGACAGAGACTCCATCCTGCCAGGGACCTGAGGAAGTGTAAAGAACGCACTTCAGAGTTGCGTCCATGAACAGGCACTTCTCAACAGAAGACATGCGAGTGGTCAAAAAGCACGTGGAAAGTTGTTCTATGTCACTAATCATCAGAGAAATGCAAGTCAAAGCCACCATGGGATTTCATGTCTCACCCGTCAGAATGGCTATTATTAAAAAATTGAGAAACGACACATGCTGGTGAGGCTGTACAAAAAGGAGACTCTTATATACTGCTGCTGGGCATGGTGATTAGTTCAGCCACTGTGGAAAACAGTATGGAGATTTCTCAAAGAACTTAACCCAGAACTACCACTCGACCCAACAATCCCATTCTTGGGCATATATCTGAAAGAAAACAAATCATTCCACCAAAATGACACGTGCACTCTCCTGTTCATTGCAGCACTATTCACAATAGCAGCCATGGAATCAACTAAGGTGCCCATCGATGATGGATTGGATAAAGAAAATATTCTCCATACATACCATAGAATATTATGCAGCTGTAAAAAAGGATGAAATCATCATGTGCTTTGCAGCAATGTGGATGTAGCTGAAAGACATTATCCTAAGTGAACTAACACTGAAACAGAAAACCAAATATTCTATGTTCTCACTTATAAGGGGGAGCTAAACAATGGATACTCATGGAATCAAAGATATCAACAATAGACACTGGGAACTACAAGAGAGGAGAAGGAGGAAGGGAAGCAAAGTTTGAAAAACTAACTTTTGGGTACTATGTTCAGTACTTGGGTGATGGAATCATTTGTATCCCAAACCTCAGCATCATGCAATATACTAAGGTAGAAACCCTGTACATGTACCCCCTGAATCTAAAAGAAAAGTTGAAGAAAAGAAAATGTGACACATATATACCAGGGAATACTACGCAGCCATAAAAAAGAATGAAATAATGTCCAACATGGATGCAGCTGGAGGCCATTATCCTAAGTGAGCTAGGAAGCAGAAAACAAAATACCGCATGTTCTCATTTATAAGTTGGAGCTAAGCAAAGGGGACACAGGAACATACAAATGGAGATAATTAACACTAGAGACTCCCAAAGTGGGGGCAGGATGGGAGAGGGTGAAGGGTGAAAAATTACCTGCTGGGTAGAGTGTTCACCGCTTGGGTGATGGTGCGATAAACTCATGTCACAAATAAGCATGTGTATCCCCTTGATATGGTCTCGATCTGTATCCCCACCCAAATCTCATCCTGAATTATAAGCACCACATGTCAAGGGAGGGGCCTGGTGGAAGATGATTGGATCATGGCGGCGGTATTCCTAAAGCTGTTTTGATTATGCGAGTGAGTTCTCACGCGATCTGATGGTTTAAAACTGTGGCACTTCCCCAGTCGCTCGCTCTGCCTCCTGCCACCATGTAAGACAACACCTTGCTCCCCCCTCACCTTCCACCAGGGTTGTAAGTTTCCTGAGGCTGCCCCAGCCATGTAGAACTGTGAGTCAGTTAAACCTCTTTTCTTCATAAATTACCGAGTCTCAGGTTGCTCTTTATAGCAATGTGGAAACAGACTAATACACCCCTGAATCTAAAATAAAATATTTGGGAAAAAAGAAAAGAATTGTGCACCCAAGTTGACCCTTCACTAGCTCTTGTTCCCACTACTCCAGGGTTGCCTGGAGTCCTGAACTCTCTACCTTCTGAGTTTGTACATGCAGCCCTCTAGCTCAGCAAGAGGGTGACCGGCTGCCCTGATTTGTCCAAAACTGACCTGGTTTTAGCACTGAAAGCCTCACATCCCGGGAAGCTCTTTATGCCTGGGTAATGTAGGACAATTGTTTACAGTCTAGGCAGCTTCTCCCAGGTACCCATGTGACAACGGCACAGGAGCTTCAGGGCAGAACAAGAAATACTTGAGGCAGCAGAGGTGAGTGCCAGCCACATGGGCATGCCGCTGGCTCTGGCGGTAAGCACTGCAGTTAGAAGGTGAATGGGGGAATGTGAGATGGGAGACGAGGCCTCAGGTGCAAAGCGTCAACCACTGTCCTCTGCTCCTCGGTCAGATGGGCATCTCACATTTGGAAACTCAGGTGCTGCAATCTAAGCAAATACCTGTCATGGTTTTGTCTAATCTGCTTCTTCTTTCTCAGCATAGAGGCAGTGTTTGTGTGGCCTCATCCATGCAACCTGTCCAAAAACCTGGGGCGAAAAATGGAGACATGCTTTTTAAAGGCCGCTGTATTGAGCAAATGCCCAGAGAGTGGGCTGTTCACGTTGTCTTTTAAATGGCAGATATTCTTGTGCATTGGGCTTGTTTGCTTTCGTTCGTGTATGAACAAAGAACAGAATTTGGCTCTTGGGAAACCTTCTGGACCTGCTGGAAGCGATGGGTGGTTGCCAAGCCTACCCACATCTGACTGGTAATTGAGTCCCAGCCACTATAATGAAATTAGCCTCAGCTGCTCCAGAGCTGTTTGGTTTCGGGGCCAATGAGGCATTTGGCGCAAAGGTATGGAATGTTTGCCCAATCTTCTACAGTGTCCGTTAGTCTTTCTTTAAACAATAACAACACGAGGAGGAAAAGTACTCTTTGGATGTGAGTGATTGAGAAAATCAAAAACTCAATCAAGAAAATGTCTGCTTCGGTACGCTTAGTGTCTCTCAGTGTGGTAGGGCAGCCTTGAAGCCAGCATGTTCCATCAGCTTACCAATTCCTCCTCTCGCTCTCTGACTTCATGATGGGTGGGCGGGTCTGTTGATCCTTGGCACAGAACATTCTCCCTCTGCAGGTTTCTCTGATGCAAACAAGATAGTTCAGGCTGCATCCCTGTCTCTCAGCTGTTGTCCCCAACAGCCGGGCGTCACATGTCCAGCGTCACTGAAGACGTGATGGGCTCTGCCCCTCTGGGCATCTCAGCAAGCCAGTGTCAGATCCATTAGCAATAATGACATGTTCCTTCTTGGAGAACCAGGCCCTCGTTTATAACTGCCTGATGCTAATAACAAGGAGGAAAGCTCTGTGTTAACTGACGATGAATTCTGTGCTACCGAAGAAAGCCGTGCGTTACTGCCCCGTGTTATCAGACTCCTGGAAAGCGTGTTAAAGGTAGAACCTGCGCTAATTTAAGGAATGCTAATTCAATATGTAACATAAACCCCTGCCAAATGGGCATGTATTTTACTGATTATTCCCATGCCCCCATTCACCCACCACCCTGATGGCACCGGTGTATTTTTGCTCTTCAATTAGCCAAATCCCCCCGATGCAGAGGGGATGTTCACAGCCGTGAGTGCGTTCGTGTACATGAGCTGTTATCTGAGCTAATTACACTGAGATAGAAGAAACCCACTGTAACACTGCTCTCTGCTGCTTTTGACATTTCTCTTCCTTATGCGTACTCCACACTGGGAGAGAGGTCAAAAAGGCCAAAAGATGCAAACAGAACTATTGCTAAAAAAAAAAGAGAGAAACTGAGGCAAGAGAATGAAAGTGAATGCCCCAAGGTGACAGAGCCACCGAAACGTTTTTTAATTGGTTTTGTAATGCTCCTGAGACAGATGCCACAGATAAGATATAAATGTATATCCACAGATCTAAATATAGAGAGATTTATAGACATTAATATCCGTGGATTTAAATTCCCTGCATGTTTTCCCTTGGATAATTTTAAAGACATGTACCTTGAGGGACACATTGAGCAAAAGTAAAGTGTGTTGGGAAAACTTACAGGCAGAGAAACATCTGAGCACATGAGTCTCCAAATGCCCTTCATCTCACAAAGAGGGGTGCTTATGTTGGGCAGGGCTGGCCCCCGGGGAACGTTCTCCAGCCTGACCATGTGCTGTATAAATTTGCAGGGAAATTGGGAAAAGAAAGGAACACCCTGTTGCCTCTGTTTCAAGAGGAAATTTCTGGCCAAGAAAGTGGCCACATCACAGTGCTCTGCAAGGTGTGGTGTGTCTGACCCAGGTTTGCAGGCTCCGCGTGACTGGTGCTCAGCGCAGCAGGTACAGAGTCAAGAGTGGGCGTTTAGAAATGTTCATAGTGTACTTTGGGAGGCCAAGGCAGGTGGATCGCTTGAGACTAGCCTAGGCAACATAGCAAAACCCTGTCTCTACAAAAAAAGAAAAAAAAGAAAAATTAGCCGAACATGTTTGTACACACCTGTAATCCCAGCTACAAGGGAAGCTTGAGCCTGGCAGGTTGTGGCTGCAGTGAGCTGTGATCGTGTCACTGCACTCTAGCCTGGGTGACAGAGTGAGACCCTGTCAAAAAAAAAAAAAAAAAAAAAAAAAAAAAGCACAGCAATTCAACATCACCTAAACGCATTTTTATTGTATTGTACAAAATTGTTAGTCTACACTAGGTTGGAAATTTTCTCTTAATCACGTGAAGATTAAGAAGACTCGAGCTAGGGGAATTGTGTCTTACGTTGAAATAGCTCAGAACTGCTGAACCAGTTCCAGCGAAATTCTGAAAGGGTGGAGGGAATCCAGAGTGCCTCCTCTGCTTCTCCTTTCTGATCACACACAATTTCTATCAAGAGATAGTGTCTCAGACGTGTGTTTAATAGATGGTCTCAATTTTTCAAATATCAAAGTACATAATTCCTCTGGAAATGAATAGACTTCCAGGAACGTGTCACATTATTTCTGAGTGTATTTGCATCATCACCTCTGCAGACCTGCAGAAGAGCATGAAGCATCAATAATAAAAGCCAGACATCCCCCTTCAGCCTTGCCAGAATGGGCTTTATCCCTAAGGTAAACACTCCATCTCTTCATGTCTTCCTCTTAGGATTACAGAGGCAGGCGCTTAATTGTAATGAGGTGGGGAAATGTAATTACCTTAATAGCTTGCACCAGAATTCCTCTTAGAGCAAAAACTGAGTTTGTTGGCTCAGAGGGAGGGGGAAGCCCTTAAAAGTTCTGGGGATGAAGCCCAGGTCTTCCCAAAGCCCAAGCAATTTCCAAAAATGAGGGCATATACTCATCAAAAGTTATGTGCAAGGATAGTCACGACAAATTCATTTGTAATAGCCCAGAGCTGGAAGTGACTCAAATCTCCATCAATAGGTGAACAAACACGTTCTGTGCCCATTCAATGAAATAGTACCCAGCAATACAGAAGAGTGGACTGTGGTTGAAGGCAAAAGCACAGATACATCTCACAAGCCAAAAGCGGAGCAACGCAGCCAGAAACAAAAGCTAATAGGTGGCAGTTTCTTCCATGTGAAGTTCTAGGTGAGCAAAACTGATCATGGTGAGAGGAACCAAAATCATGGTTAAAGTGGATGGAGGAAGGATGGAAATAAGCAATGAGGGAGACTTGAGGAGCTAAAATGTTCTATGTTTTGATCTCGTGGAGGCTACTGGGCTGCACAGACATAAGCATTCACTGAGTTGCACAGTTAAGGTTTGTGCACATAAAAATAGTAAGGTACAGCTTCATACTTGTGGAAATAGAAGTACCTGTGTAAGCAAGGTAAGTATGGGGGTCCTGGGTGTGGGTGAGATTAATCTTCATGAGACAAGGAGAGCTCTTGGCTCATCATTTTGAGGGAGAAGGCAGAGGTAGAGCAAAGAGAGGGTGTGAGGTCACATGAGAGCCACAGAGACCTCCCTGTCACCCTGTAAATCTGCAGAAAGTTTAAACATTTGTGAAAAACTCACCATGAGGCTCTCTGTATTGGTCAGGGTTCTCCAGAGAAGCAGAACCAATCGGCTGCACATAGATAGATAGACGGGGGGCATTATTATAGGAATTGGCTCACACAGCTCTGGAGGCTGAGAAGTCCCGTGATCTCAAATCTCCAAGCTGGAGACCCGGAAAGCCCGTGGTGGAGTTCCAGTCCAAACCCAAAGGCCTGAGAACAGGGAAGCTGAAGTTGTAACTCCCATTCCGAACCCAAATGCCTGAGAAGCAGAGGTCCATTGTCCAAGGGCAGATGGTGATGGATGGCCCAGCACAAGGAAAGAGAGAGAGAGAGGAGCTTTTCCTCCACCTTTGTGCTCCATTCAGTCTCCCAACAGATTGGATGAGGCCCATCCGCATTGGGGAGGATGAATCTGGTTTATTTAGCCCACTGGTTCAAGTGCTGATTTCTGCCTGAAACACCCTCACAGACACACCCAGAAATAATATTTTACCAGCAATCCGGGCATCTCTTAACCCAGTCAAGTTGACACATAAAGTCAACCATCATAGTATCTTTTGCAGAAATCACTGAAGGATCATTTTCCGAATTGGCTTGGGATGGACCCTGGAGACCATGCCATGGGCCATCTACTAATACAGATAGCCTCATGGTGAGTTTTTCACAAAATGGTTAAATTTTTGCAGTTTACAGGGTGACAGGGAGGGCTCTGTGGCTGTATTATACATAGTCAGAACAGAGAGGAGGAGAGCAGCACCCCAAGAAATCGTGGGATCAGGCGGAAGCAGACCAGTTTCTATGGGACTTGAAACTTTTACATTTGGCCTGGGGACACATGCCTAAGAAAATAAACACAAAATTATGTAACAGAATTAACAAATATTTATTTAGATTGAAAAAAGAAATCAACCACAAATTACAAACTGGCAAAAGCTGGAAAATTCTACAGACCCCTCAAAACCTATAAAATATACCACAGTGTCTTTATTAAGTAACAGCTTGAGTCATGTACGTAATACCTTTTTCTAAATTGTTTGGCTGTGAACAATCATGGCCATGATTTTATAACTGCTTTATTCATGAAAGAGCTGAAAGGTAGCTCATTTTTATTTTAGTATCATAAACAAAAATTTATTTTGTATTATTGATGGTTTAGAAAAGTTCCTTTCTGCTTTATAACTCCATATTTTTAATGTCACATAATTTTATGATTATCCTCAAATTTGAGAAAAACATGTCAAGTATCTTTCTTATGTAAGCTGAAAGATTTCAGGGTCTTTCAAGTTTTTATGCAAGGTGACCAATCTTAGATACCCCATACTTTCCTGGCAATCATTCACCTTAGCCAGTTTGTCATCAATATTTCTTTGGTGTGATGTATTCTGAGTTTTATGTTAACTTCAATATTTCATGTCAAATAAGCAAGACATTTAAATGCAGAAATTCTGATTAAATCTATTTTGCATAATTCTTATTACAAAAGAAAATGTAGAGTACATTTATTATTTCATATACTGCATTATCAAGTAAATTTTGATGAGAAGGAATTCATGTCTTACTAAGCACAGAGGAGAATAGAATTCTCCACTTTCAATGTCACAGGGAACATGATTACAACAGTTTTCTGGAATTGAGCTTCTGATACCTCAAACAGTTTTTTTCCCTCTTGGGGTTTGACTTGATCATTCAACAGGTATCTATTGAGCATCTGTTGTATTCCCTATACCGAGCCCTGGAGATATAGAGATAAATCAGACAGAGTCCCTGCTTTTGAGGAGCTCATGGTGTCTAGCAGCAAATTCACAGGTGCCAAAACCAATGGTAGTACCAGGTTGTGAACGATGGTAGTACCAGTTTGTGAGCGATGGTGGTACCAGGTTGTGAGCGGTGGTAGTACCAGTTTGTGAGCGATGGTGGTACCAGGTTGTGAGCGATGGTGGTACCAGGTTGTGAGCGGTGGTGGTACCAGTTTGTGAGCGATGGTGGTACCATGTTGTGAGCGATGGTAGTACCAGGTTGTGAGCGGTGGTAGTACCAGTTTGTGAGCGGTGGTGGTACCAGGTTGTGAGCAATGGTAGTACCAGGTTGTGAGCGATGGTAGTACCAGGTTGTGAGC
>NW_022436942.1:87104823-87143977 GCF_009761245.1 Sapajus apella | reverse complement strand
AGCGATGGTAGTACCAGGTTGTGAGCGATGGTAGTACCAGGTTGTGATGGTAGTACCAGGTTACTCTCAAGACATTGCCAGGATGTCCTCTTTACCCAGTTAGAGCAGAAAAACTCCTTTAAGCCACTTTAATTTCCTTCTATGTCACCCACTTTGCTTTCCCCCACAGCATCTGGTATGTTGGTGTATACAATATGCTCAAAGAGCAGCACTACATATTCAGCTCTAGAAAGATGGAACATGAGCTCTGGAAGGGCAGTAGGCCATGTGGCCTGAATGCTAAATTTACAACGAGGACACAATTAAACTAAAACCATCTAAACTTAGACCCAGCCACATGGAGTCACGCTGGCGGGTCACCCAGCATTGCTCTGCGGCAGTGGTGGGAACTATGGAGACGGGAGGCCGCTTTCTAGGGCTGCCTTGGAAGAACAGGGCCAGAATCGGCTGGCTTCCATGAGCCCACCACCCGTGTCCTCTCCCTTAACTGCCAGTTTTCATCCACCCACTTCCTAATGTCAAAAACCAAAGGCTCACTCTGGAGTCCCCCCTTTCTCTCACCTTCAATATCCAACCTGGCTGTGATTTTTGTTGACTCCACCTCTAAAAATATCAAACCTACTTTATCTCTACGGCTCCTCCAATGTCCAAACCACCAGTATAAACCTCTCCTGGATGCTTACCACAGCTTTTTAGCAGCTTTATCCCTCCACACTGTTTTTTGTGTCTGTGCGCCATGGTGGCTGGGGTGTGGTGTAGTGCTGTATTGCTTTTCCTTTGACTGCATTTCCCTTCTGTGGGTCCTAGGAGAGAATGTGCTTCCTCACTGCTCCAAATTTCAAGAGTCCATCTGCATTCCTGGACTCGGGGGCCCCATCCTCCATCTTCAAAGCCAGCAACAGTGGGTTGAGTCCTTCTCAAGATTATTCACTCCTACTCTGCATCCAGCTTGTTATCTCCTTTCCCGACGGGCTCTTCTGCCCCTTTCTAACTTTAAGTACCCTGGGTTCCACCTGGATAATTTAGGATAATCTCCCTATTTTAAAATCAGCTGACTAGTGGGCCGGGTGCAGTGGCTCATGCCTGTAATCCCAGCACTTTAGGAGGCCAGCGGGGGCAGTCACCTGAGGTCAGTAGTTCAAGACCAGCCTAGTCAACATGGTAAAACCCCGCCTCTACTAAAAATACAAAAATTAGCTGGGTGTAGTGATGCATGCCTGTATCCCAGCTACTCAGGAGGCTGAGACAGAAGAATTGCTTAAACTCAGGGGGTGGAGGCTGCAGTGAACCGAGATTGTGCCATTGCACTCCAGCCTGGGCGACAGACCAAGACTCTGCCTCAAAAAAATAATAATAAAATAACATAAAATCAGCCGACTAGCAAACACTAATTCCATCAGCAGCCTTACTTCTCCTTGGCCGTGTAACCTACCTAGCATATTCACAGGTTCCAGGAATTAGGATGTGAACATCTTTGGGGAGCCATTATTCTGCCTACCAGAGAAGCCCTTGTTGTTTATCGTCAGCATTTTTATTTCACTCTAGCATTTTACCTGGAAATAATCTTAAACTAATAGAAAGTTGTAAAACAAATTCAGAAACAAAGAAATGAACTGCACCGTGTGTACATTAAAAATAAATTTAAGGCCGGGCGCAGTGGCTCACACCTGTAATCCCAGCACTTTGGGAGGCTGAGGCGGGTGGATCACGAGGTCAAGAGATCGAGACCATCCTGGTCAACATGGTGAAACCCCGTCTCTACTAATACTACAAAAAATGAGCTGGGCATGGTGGCACGTGCCTGTAGTCCCAGCTACTCAGGAGGCTGAGGCAGGAGAATTGCCTGAACCCAGGAGGCGGAGGTTGCGGTGAGCCAAGATCGCGCCATTGCACTCCAGCCTGGGTAACAAGAGCGAAACACTGTCTCAAAAATAAATAAATAAAATAAAATAAAATAATAAATTTAAAAAACTGTACAGAGAGTTTCTGTACACCTTTTCACCTCATTCTTCCTATCATGCAATTATCAAAGCCAGGAGAATTATGGGAATACTGTACTTACCTATCTATGCTGTTGACTAAACTACAGGCTGGTTTTTCGTGTAATATCTTTTTCTGTTTGGGGATCCAATGCAGGATCCCATGGTGCATTTAGTTGTTTGTCTTCTAAGTATTCAGTTTGGGACAGTCCCTCAGCTTTTTCTAACTTTTCATCACTTTGGTTCTTTTGAAGAGTATGGCCAGGTGGACGGGAATGCCTCTGAGTGTGGGTCTATCTCAGGTTTTCTCATGATTAGACTGGAGTTACTTTCCCAGTAAGAACATCCCAGAGGGATGTCGCGATGTGGTATCAATGTGACTCATGATTGGTGAGGTTAGCGTGTATCACCTGATTACTGTATTGATCTGACAGCATGCAAGCATCTTGTTCCTTCTCAGACTTTGACCGCTGATGTTAGCATCCACTGATGTCTTTCGCTCTTGCCCTCGTAGTCTGGAACTCACCATGTAGCTGTAATGGCTTCTTAAAAATGTCAATCAAGCCATTTCACGCTCATGTACAAAACACCCTAATGGTCTTATGCAGTGCTTCTAATAAAATACAACCTGGTCACCATAATTGTCCAGGCTTCATGCCATCAAGCCCCTCTGACTTCCTCTCTCTTTCACTTTGGCTTCGGCTATAGCGGTTTATTATTTCTCTGCTTTTTGCGCTTGAATTTCCTCTTCCTCCATATCCTTAGCCTAGGTTTATCACAGTGGACACATGACTTAAGATTGGGGTCTTAATTAAATCACCACCTCTATCCACAGCTGCTTCACCTCCTGCCAGCACCCCCTTCCTCATACCTTTGCAGCATGTTGCCCTGTTTTATTTTTCTTAGGGCCTACCACTATTTGAATTTACATCTGTTTCCCTGACTAAGCTTTCATTGGCTTCTTGAAATCAGAAACTTCGTTCCCACTGTTCACTGCTTTATCTCAAGTACCAAGGACAGCGCCTACTCCCAGGAGGTGCTCATCAGATATTTGTTGAATGAATAAATTTCTTTCACCTTGTATGGTCTTGTTTATAGCTCTAGTTAGTGCTGAATTTGGATTAAGCTTATTGATTCAAATGCCCTTTTTCAGACTCTCAGGGGGCTTCTAATTCTAGCACCTACAGGTTTGGCAACTAATTCTTTTTGTATAAAGTCTGGTCAAGAAACACGATTTCCTTAGAATAATGGCCTCTAATTCCATCCATGTTGCTGAAAAAGATATGCTTTCATTCTTTTTTATGGTGGAGCAGTATTCTGTGGTCCGTACACATCAGATATCTAATCCCGTCATTCACTGATGGACACCCAGGTTGATTCCACGACTTTGCTATTATGAACAGTGCCGTGGCTAACTCATGAGTGCAGGTGTCTTTTTGATATGTACACTATTTGGGTAATGGGTACACTAATAGCCTGACTTAGCACTCCACAGTATATCCATGTGTGCTGCTAAATCCAACTGTACACATTCCCCTAAATCTACAAAAAGGTTTTTTAAAAGGAAATACCATTTCCAAGTTTTGACTTTCCAAGCTGAAAGTCTTTTTGTCATTTCTGTAGCTTCAGCAGCATTCTCCTAGTCATGGTATTCACCTCCTCTCATGAAACGGCTGATGGAAAATGCTCAAAAGGCAAGAGCAGCATAGTTGTCATTGCTCCTCTCTTAAGAAGGCTGTGCAGGGGGCAGGAAGGCTTTCTAGGCACAGTTCATTTGTCAGAGCATCAGAACTGCCCTGTAGAAGGTCCTCTGTTGGAGAAGGAACACATGAGCTGCACGTGAATAGCTGAACAGCAGGAATAGACACACTGTGCATTCCTTGAAGTTCTTCCCTCTAGGGCCTGGCAGATGCCCTCCAATGTGAGCCACAGCACCCTGCCAAATCCAGCGCTCTTACAGCAAAGGCAACACATTCCGTTAGACTTGGACTCTTGCCAGAATGGCCAGGACACTCAATTAATTCAATTCATTTCATGGCCATTCATCCAAGGGCATTTCACCAAAGACCTCTTTATGATATCAAAACAGCAGTGCCAGATACATTTTGCTTTGATGTCAATTGGAAGCAACACTGTTTAATTCATTGCCCTCTAAAAGCCCCATGGGTTGATTGCTAAATGTAGGCTTTGTAGAACACGTGCTTTTTTTTGTTTTTTGTTTTTTGTTTTTTTTTTTTTTGAGACGGAGTTTCACTCTTGTTACCCAGGCTGGAGTGCAATGGCGCGATCTCGGCTCACCGCAACCTCCGCCTCCTGGGTTCAGGCAATTCTCCTGCCTCAGCCTCCTGAGTAGCTGGGACTACAGGCACGCGCCACCATGCCCAGCTAATTTTTTGTGGTTTTAGTAGAGATGGGGTTTCACCATGTTGACCAGGATGGTCTCGATCTCTTGACCTCGTGATCCACCCGCGTTGGCCTCTCAAAGTGCTGGGATTACAGGCATGAGCCACCGTGCCCTGCCTAACACGTGCCATTTTAATGGACCGCTGGCCAGCCTGATGCTCCTATGTGGATTGTTCACTGGAAACTGGAGCTGTCTTGGTGCCATCCCTGGGGTGTTGCACAGCAGAAGGCGCACACAATGAAAGAGGGACATGCTGCCCTGGCTCTGAGCAGGGGCTGGGGCTGATAAGGAGTGCATCCTGGACACCAGGTGCTACCGAGACCATGTACTGCAGAGTTGGGTGGAGGCTGCCCTGTGGCAGCTTCCTACCCCGGCTGTGAGGGATGTTTCATAATAACTCAAAGCACCATCTTTTCCATTTCCATCTTCAGTGTCTAAAGAAAAATTGGTATCCATTTTCCACTTATCTATCATTGTCAAAAGTATGGTTTTGAATGTTAGGCTTCAGAATATTAGAATCCTGAAACTTTTTGAGAAGAATTTTGCAATATCTTTAAGCTGTATTTTTAGGGGAAAGTACAGAACATACAAAAGGTGGCCATTATGTTTTAAAAGAAGAAGAAAGTACACGGTTAAGTGCTGGTATGTACGTAGACTCTCTCTGGGCAGATGCACAAAATACCGGTAGCAACAGTTACTTTCAGGGTGGGGAGCTGGGGGACTCTGGCCAGGACAGGAGGCTCTGGCCAGGATGTGTCACTGCCCATACTTCCTGCGTTCAATTTCATTTTAGTCATGAGTTGATGTCAATGCCCCATTTTTATAACAAAAAATAATTAACAATGGAAAACAAAGTCATGAAACATTCATAAAATATGACAAAGTTTTGTGAATTAAAGAAAAAAAAATCCCTAAAAGGAGACGTGTAGTCTTTGTTATTAGTATACTTCCTTCCATTGCAAGAGAGCCTGAGATCAGACGTCAAATGGTCTTTTTTCAGTTAGAATACCCAGGGCAGGGTCGTACAATGACTAAAAGTGCAGCCCCAGCAGAAAGGCTGGGTCGCAGCTTTGACCTTGGTCCATTCCCTTAAGGTCTCTGACCTTTGACTTTGGGCCATTTCCTGAAGGATTCTGTGCCTTGGTGGCCGCTCAAAAAATAGTCCTGATAATAATGCTTTCCTCACTAGGTTGTCTTGAGAATTAAGTAAACTGTTATGTGGAAAACACTTAGAAGAGTGCCTGGAACATCGTAAATGCTGTATCAGTGTCAGCTTTGGAGGTAGACCCAAATGGATCCTTTTTTATTTACCAAAGCTCATATTAGGGTTCACTTTGTGTTGTAGGGTCTAGGGTCTTGATTGATACATAATGACATGCATTCATCGTTATAATATAATGCATAATATTTTCACCGACCTAAAAATCCCCTCTTCTCCATCTATTCATTCCTCCCACTGAACCCCTAGCAAGCAGCGATCAATTTAATGTTTCTATAGTTTTACCTTTTCCAGAATGTCACATAGAATACATACAGAATATAATACAGAATCATGCAGCATATAGCCATTTCAGACTAGCTTCTTCCACTTGGTATTATGTATTTAAGTTTCCTCTATGTCTTTTCATAGTTTAACAATTTATTTCTTTTTATCAATTAATAATGTTCCATTGTATAGCACACCACAGTTTATTTGTCCATTCACCTACTGAAGGATATCTTTTTTGCTTCCAATTTTGGCAATAATGAATAAAGCTTTTATAAACATTCAAGTATAGATTTTATTTTTGGCAGAAATTTTCAACTCATTTGGTTAAATGCCAAGGAGGACAGTTGCTTGGCTGAATGGCAAGAATATGTTTAATTTCGTAAGAAACTACCAACCTTCCAAGGTGGCTGTACATTTTGCATTCCTGCCAGCAGTGAACAAGAGTTCCTGTTGCTCCCTGTCCTCAGCAGCATTTTGCATTGTCACTATGTTGGATTTTATCTGTTTTACTAGGAGTATACTGGCATCTCATTGTTGTTTTAATTTGCAATTCCTTGGTGATATGCAGCATGGAGCATCTTTTCATAGGCTTATTTGCCATCTGTATATATTCTTTGATAGGATGTCTCTTCAGATTTTTGCACATTGTTTAATCGAGCTGTTTTTCCTTATTGTTGAGTTTTAAGAATTCTTTGTATGTTTTCTTTTCTTTCCTTTTCTTTTTTTCTCTGAAACGGAGCCTTGCTCTGTCACCCAGGCTGGAGTGCAGTGGCGTGATCACGGCTCACTGCAACCTCGGCCCCCCAGGTTCAAGCAGTTCTCCTGACTCAGCCTCCTGAGTAGCTGGGATTACAGGTGCCCACCATAATGCCTGGCTATTTTTTGTATTTGTAGTAGAGATGGGGTTCCACCATGTTGGCCATGATGGTTTCAAACTTCTGACCTTGTGATCCACCTGCCTCGGCCTCCCGAAGTGCTAGGATTAAAGGCGTGAGCCACCACGCCTGGCCTCTTAGTATGTTTTCTATACTAGGTTTTTAAAAATCAGATATATGTTTGCAACTGTTATTTCCCAATCTGTGGCTTGTCTTTACATTCTCTCCCCAGGGTCTTTCTAAACATTTGCTTTTATTACTGTCACTCTCCATTGGGCACACAGATACAGATTTGCAGTGTGAATGTGCCTTTCTCTCTAATGAATGACTAGGACTGCCCAGCCATTGTCTTTGCCTGAGAGGAAGAGTAGTGAGATGTGACCCTGTATCATTTCCCTCTATGTGTCATGCCATGAGGTCTCACTGCATTCCCTCACATCTTCCACTTCAACCAGCCTCTCCTCCACTCTCCTGCCAGGGGAGTACCTTGGACTCCCCAGGAGAAGCTTCTCAGCTCCACAAATGGAGACAAACCCTAGACTTCTCCAGGTAAGGTATTCTCTGGAGGAGGCCCCAGCTGGAGACAGGAGTCTCATGGGGTGCCTACAAAGAGGCGGAGAGGGGAAATTTCTCTGCAGATGGACTGCAGAGGCATTTTTATCCTGAATTCAGCCAAAACCAAAAGAATATATGTCTGTGTTTCTGAATAATTCCTATGTCCAGTACTGCTCCCTGTGTCCCCTCGTGAGGGCCCCTCCATGTCCTGAGGAAGGCTGTATCCAGGCCAGGGGAGGTGTGGCCACCACCACATGCCCCCTGAGGGCTCCCCACATTGATCTCTGCAGCCAGTCCCGCCAGGAAGTGGCAGACACCCGTCCAGGCGAGGCCCATGTGTCGCCTCTGCCTGGAGCTTGTGACGTAGGCGTCCCGGGCCCTGGCTTCCACCAGCCGGGACCAGTGCTCACTTGTCCCAACTGCCCAGTGTGCCTGGGGGCTCCTGGTGTCCACCCAGCCCTGACTTACCATTCCTGTCTCACTTTTTCATTCTGCATCTGGAAATATATCTTTATCATGGCAGGACACATACTTTCCACTTCATATACTCCGAGAGTCATTATTTAATGAAACAGGAACATGTCTTGACCCCATCCCTCTTTAGTGAGAGATTTGTAGCCAGTTCCACTGAGTTCCACGATGCCTACACCTCAACAAGCACTCCACTCTCATATCCACAGCCTTCTCTTCCTCCCAGAGCCGACCTCCATCCCAAAGACTTCAACACATCCTGGGGTCTTGATAGAGACGCTCTCCCATATTTCCAAGTTCAGGGAACTGAAGAAGGTGAACTGCATGGTCTAGGAGGATAATCGTGTTGGCTGAGCTCAGAGGTCCCAGCAGGAGCCAGGTCATGCTTGTAGGTCCTGCTAAGAATTTGATGTCCTATCCTAAAGCAATGGAAACAACTGGCGTGTTTTTAGACCATGTCTGAATAGTGACATGAGAAGGCACTGGTAGTTATGTGGTAAGTTCATGTTTTTTAAAAGAATGCTGTGGGCACTTTTGCAGAAATAAAGCGGCTTGAGCGGAAACAAAACAGAATGTGTGTGAGCTCTGTGACCCTCTCCACACCTAGGCATATACCCAACAGAAATGCCTACACATCTTTATCAAAAAACATGCACAGGATGGCTCGTGGCAGCATTATCAGCCATAGCAAGAAACTGGAGACACCCACATGTCCAGAAATAGTAAAATGAAGGACTACGTTGTGGTATATTCACACAATGGAGGGCTATCCAGCAATGAGAAGGAACAAAATACAACATACACCAATCTCAGAAACATCCCTTTCAATAAAGGGAACTAGGAAAACGTGTACATGTGGTGTGATTCCATTTACTCCAACGTCAATAGCAGGGAAAACGAGGTGGTGACATTAGAAAGCAGGTTGGAGTTTACTCCAAGGATAACAGCCAGAGTAGTGGCTGGAGGGGCATAGGAGGGGCTCCTGGCAGGAGGTCAGTGTTCTGGTTGTTGAAGGGGATCTGGATTGAATAAGCTTGTTTGCTGCATGAAGTGTCATTGAGCTGCACGTTCATGATTTGCACACTTGGCTGTATGCCATCAAAAGTTAAATAAAAATAAATTTAAAGTTTTGAACAATAATCAGAGGAGGAAGGGAGGGAGAAGAGAAGAAAGGAGAAAAGAAAAGGAAGGGAGGGAGGGAAGAAGGAAAGGAAGACAGGAGGTAAGGGGAGGGGAGGGAAGGGGAGGGGAGGGAAGGGGAGGGGAGAGAAGGGGAGGAGAGGGAAGGGAAGGGAAGAAGGAAGGGAGGAGGGAAGAGAGGAGGGAAGGGAGAAAGGAAGGAGTTTGTAACCGTTTCTCAAGCTTAACACCATGGACACTTAAGGCTGGGTGATTCTTTGTGGCGGGGGCTGTCCTGTGCATCGTAGAATGTTAGCAGCATCACTGACCCTGCTAACCAGATGCTAGTAACATCCCCCTCCCCGTTGTAACAATGGAAATGTCTCCAGACACTGCCATACTTCCCCTGGGAACAGGGAGCAAATAATTCCCATCTGAGGATCCCTGGCCAACAGTGTATGCAATGCTGGGTGAAGCCCCAGGTATCAGGCAGGTGTACCTTCTATGCGTGTACAGCTAGTGTTGGGCTGGCTGCTGCTGAGGGATGTCCACACATGAGGCCAGAAAGGGAAAGTTCCTTGCCCTCATGGCAGGGGAAAGGAATAGTCTGCAGGAGCTTCCCGGAGCGTGCCTGGGTGGTGGTCAGAGGTCTCCTCCTGCTGAAACCCTTACCATCCACTCCACCCTCTTCCTGGCTGGCAGAGTCTCACTCTCATCTACGTGCTGGAAACTCTTGCTGCAAGCGGGCCCCTGGTCTTCTATCAATATCAACTTCTTTGGAATATCAGAGCTAAGGATTCCCCAAGCCATTTTTCTCCTTCTAGAGACCACCCAGCCCTTCCCCACAGAGAAGCAGATGACTCTTATCTCTGTCCCTGATACTTGGCTTTCTTCCCGTCTCCTTTCTGTCTTTACCCAAAGGACACTTTTTCAGTGGGGCTTTCACTGACCAATGGGTCCAAAAATTCTCTACCCTAGAACACTTTAGCATCCTTCACTGCTTTATATTTCTCCTTAGTATCTGTTGCTAATATGTCTTTTTAAATGTATCTTATTGCTGATTGTCATTTGTCCCCCAGCGTGTAAGCTTGATGAAGGCAAATATTTTTGTTTCCGTTTTGTTTCCTCCTGTATCTCCAGAGCCCAGATGTAATCCTGGCTCATAGTTGGTTCTGGGGAGATTTTTATTGAAGGAGTGAGTAAATCTCTAAGTATTTGAGACGGGAGTGTTGCTGAACATCAGGGGTTCAGCCTGGTTTCAATTGCTCCCTGGACAGAAAGCCAATCACTGAGACAAGGAGTATTGCCAGGGAAGAAGGCTTTATTGCTGGTGACATCAGCTGAGAGACAGAAGACGAATCTTAAATCCATCTCTCCAGCTGGCTGAAGTTAGTGGTTTATATGGAATTGGTCAACAGTCAGCAGGTGGCCAGATGAGGGTTCTGATGTCTCGATGTCCACATGCTGTGATCATGAAAGTTCAGTTTCATGATACTCTCTGGGGGAAAAGTTGGGCTGCTTTCAGAAAGAAGACCTTTAGAGTAGAAGTAAAAATATTTGGCTCAGAGGAAGAAAGAAAACCGTGTCAATTCATACATCATTACATCATCCCCCAATAGCAGTAGCACAAAGATGGCAAAATCTTGGGACGATGGGATACTTCAGACAGTAGAACCAAGGTGGCTTCTCCCTTCAAACTCACAGCAAAAAGAGGCTCAGGGCTTCCTTGGGTCGCAAGGAAGAGAGCTTTTTCTTTTATTCTGTAAGCCAGTGCTGTTCACCAGAAACTTCTGTGATGACAGTGATGTTCTGAACCTGTGCAGACCAATATGCCAGCCGCCAGCCACTGCGGCCTCCGGGCACTCCAAGTGTAGCTGGTGCAGCAGAGGAACTAAATCGTTAATCTTACTTAATTTCTATTAATTTAAAATTGCAGGGCCACGTGTGACTACGGCTACTCCCTTAGACAGCACAGGTCTAAACTCTGGCTTCTACATGAGCTCGAAGCCCGAGGATTCTGCCTGTCTTTCCCAACTTTTCATGCATTCGCCACCGAGTGCATCCCAGCAGGCCTCACTAATGCATCTAATCTTTGTCACTGTTAGAATCCTCATTTGCAAGCAACAGAAAGCAACTCTGGCTGATTTATGCAGAAATTGGATTTATTCAATTTATTAAAAGGATATTGAATGGCATGAATCTCCAAGGGATTACAAAACCAGGTGAAGAGGCTGTGGAGCCAGGAATGATGTCAATGATGTCAGAGGTGCAGCAGAGACTTTTCTGGTCCTGACACTGCCACCACCTCCACCAGCAGCGAACCACTGGCATCACGGAGAGTAGCAGGGACCCCCGACTGCTGGTCAGGATCTCCGCACCACCAGGGACACCCTTACTGGATACATGCATTAAATATGTGATGCGGGACTGCAAATACCACATGAAGCCGTGTTTGAAATGCACATTTTGGACAGCATTCCTGTTAGCCTAGTAAAGACTGCTGACTAACATCGCTAGGTATTAAGCAGAGAACCCTCCAGCTCAAAGGAACCAGCAAAAATAGGCTTCTGTTGAGAAGACAGAGAGGAAGGGAGATTTCCATGATCAGTTATCACCCGCCTTGGAAGATGAAGTCAAAACTGAGCCATTCAGAAGCGATGGATGGATGTCATCTTTGTGAGAAGCACTCATTTCTACCCGTTCTTCATGGAGTGCAGGGATAACAGAACAACTCCTCCTCTGGGCACGTTCTCTGGCCTGGCTGAGGAGTCTCCCTTAGCAGGTGTTCCATTTTCTGGGGCCGCTGTAACAAATTATCACAAACTAGGTCACCTTCCACAGCAAACAGCTATTCTCTCACAGTTCCAGAGGCCAGAAATCCAAATGAAGGTGTGGGCAGGGCTGCACTACTTCCAAAGGCTCTAGGAAAGGATCTCCCGCCTCCCCCAGCCCAGTGTGGCTCCAGGCGTCTCCTGGCTTGCAGCCCCGTGCCTCTTCCTCCCTTGCTCCCTGTGGGTTTTGTCGCTTTCCTATGTGTCCTCTGGAGTTTTTAAGTCAAATATGTCGTCATGGCCTTACTTTCCCCTGCACTATGGCACTCTATGTGTAGATTGTGAAGGACTCCCTCCAAGCACGTGAACCCTTTCGCTACTGAGTCAAAGGGAGTGCCGGGCCTCCTGAAGGTGGCCGGGGGCTGCACGTGGAGGCTGAGGACAGTGACAACCCAGAAAGCAATAGAGAAGAATCCCCATCAGCCAGGACGGATTTTGCAGTGGAAGCTGGGCCCACAGCGGCCCTCCTGTATTACCTCTGACTTTTCCACTTTGAAGTCTGCCCTGGCGATCTCTTACATGGGTAGGGAGGGCACTGGCTGGCTCCTTTTCAAAGCTGTGTTGTGATCCAGAGCTCACGGAAGGTGCTTGTTCAGCCAGCACCTGGTGACTCTGATGGAGGGTCACAGGCCTGTGGAATGCAGCGTGGCCCTCAGGCTGATCTGTGCCAACAAGGAGAGGCGGGGCAGAGCCACGGGCTGAGCCGCACTTCCTTGGTCCTTCCCCTTGCAGCTCCTCCCCTCCTCTTCTCTCCTTACTTAGGCACCTCATGGGGAGGGGGGTGACTGTTAGCGGATTGCAGGTGCTTCTGGGGCGATGTGTTATGTTTTCACTTGCTGGTAGATAGTTTGCTTTATCATTATTCATACAACCCAATTTATATGTCTAATGTTCATTGGTATATATGTTATACAAAAAACTCAGAGAATTTTTTAAAAGGCTTAAGAGTGATTCACTTGAGGTTAACAGGAATCAAAAAGCTTCATGGTCCAAAGGAATGAATCTCTAATGGAGAACTTTCTAAATTGTGGGGAGGGAGGGTTGACAGGTAGTGGAGCTGGCTGTTTGCCTCCTTTGCCCCTGATGCTCACATCAGAGCACATGGGGAATCCTCAGAATCCATGAGTATCTTCAGGAAGCAGACAGAGTTAAATGCAGCAGAGATTAACTGAGGACAGCAGCTGTGAAGGATAAAGAAAGACGGAGCAGGAGTAGGCAGGCTGAGCTTCAGGATGCGATGCAGGTCTGGTCCCTGGGAAAGGAGGATGGGAAGGAGGGAGAGCTGGGCAGGAAATCCCTGACTGCAGGAAACGCTGGGAAATCTCGGGCAGCCAGGCAGGAAGTGTGGCCACAGAGGTTGCCCATAGAGGAGCCTCATATGGAGTCCCGGCAGCCTCCCTGCACCTCGATCGTGCTTGGACACTGGCCAGGTGCTTTCTGAAGGCCCCTGAGGACAGAGGCTGTGGTGAATGATTCCCCTCCTGGTGACTCCCTCTTGAAGGGACTTGAAGGGGCGTTTGAACAGCACTCCCCCATGGCTGCCACCCCACACTGCTGCATAGACCTCATCAGACGACACCTGCCAGCAGAGGGAGGATGTATCAGTCCGTTTTCACGCTGCCGATAAAGCCATACCCAAAACTGAGAACAAAAAGAGGATTAATTGGACTTGCAGTTCCACAAGGCTGGGGAGGCCTTGGAATCATGGCGGAAGGTGAAAGGCACTTCTTTCATGGTGGTAGCAAGAGAAAAATGAGGAGTAAGCAAAAGCAGAAACCCTGATGAACCTATCCGATCTCATGAGACTTATTCACGACCATGAGAACAGCACGGAAAGGCAGGCCCCCATGATTCAATTACCTCCCCTGGGTCCCTCCCACAACACGTGGGAATTCTGGGAGCTACAATTCACTTTGAGATTTGGTGTGAACACAGCCAAACCATATCAGAGGGTGACTGCATGAATTGGATGTTTGCAACATGCAGGCAAAAGTCTAAGGAGTTTGCCTATATTCATGCATTTACTTTTAAAACCACCCAGTGAAGTTGGTACCATGATCATCATCCCCATTCCACAGAGGAGGCAACCAAGGCACAGAGAGGCGAAGTGACTTGGCCAAGGTCACACAGCCAGTGAGTGAAAGAGCTGGAACTATGTTAACACAGGACACCAGATCCAAAGCCTAGCAATGCCTTAGTTTTGTCCAAAAGGAAAAACCCACCCAGCCATTCAGACCTGGAGTCTCTTGCTCCTGCAGAAGCTCTGAACATATCCTGTTGGTGTCCCCTAACACCATTGTGTTTTGCCATCCTTATTCAAAAGGAGTTAATTGTATTTACGTTCAGTGATAGTTTTCCATCTGCGGTCATAGTACAAAGTTGTGTTTTTTACATAAAAAAAAATTGATTCTTGAAGTCTAGTTAATAGCAGGCAGCCTAGAGCGTCTAGGGGTAAACAGATGTTTGCAACTGTCTTTGAAATAAGTCATAAAAGAAGATGAATAGAGGGCTGGGGAGTGGACAGATACGCAGTGGAGCAAACACAGCAGAATGTCACTTAGAGAAGCAAGGCAGTGGGTATTTGAGTGTGCACTGTACAATTTATTTTTCTCCATGGTTAACTTTTTCATAATAAATTCTCGAAAAAAATAACCAAAATATTGAGAACTTGAGACAACATGTGGGCATGGTAGTAATTCCGCAGGTAGACTGAGCCCTGCTGAAATCTGGGAAATACTGCACACATGTGAGCGTTTCTAGAGCCAGGGAGTGCTTCCCCAGAATTGGCAGAGGAGATAGAAGAGTCTGAATGAACCAAGCAGCTCAGGGTGTTCCCTGGTGCCTGAGCCAGCCGCAGTCTCTGGGGAGGATCCACCTGAGCTGAGTCACCTTCCTGCTGCTGAACATCACAGCCACAACCTAAACAGGACCGGGAGCATCATCTACAAACATGTTGTCCACTACCCAAGACTTTCAGATCTGAGTCATCTTCCCAAGCCCAGGAATGCCACCAAGACATCAGGTCAAAAAATAAAACAAAATAAAGCAGGCAGCCTGTCAAGGCCCCACCTGCCAAAATCAGGAGGAAAAGAAAAGTTTCAGGAAGTTTTCTAGATGTGACAGGTGAGCATGGAGCAGCCAGTGATGCTCAGCTTGAGGGTGGTGTTAGGAGAGAGCCTGTGAATACCAAACGCTGGGAGATGGGAATGTTCTGCGGCAACAAGGAATTAGTCTAGTCTTAAGAAATAACTGCCTTACCAGTTGGTAGGCACAAAAATGCTGCCAATGCTTGTAGATGAACTCTGCCTAACAGTCACTGAGCACATGCTATGGATAAACTGCTCAAATTCCATTTCCCAAATTCCAGCCATAAGGATTTCTGCCATAGTTGAGGACCACGTATTGTTATCAATACTTGTATTGATGCATTCACCTTTATCTCATCGTTAGTGGTAATGCCGTGAAACCATGGTTTTGATATCTAGGTATATATTTCTTTAAAAATAAAGTAAATTCTTAACTCTTAAAGCAACACATAGCTGTGTCCTCAGACATAATAAGCTGGCATTCATTATGTTATGCATTCGTTATGAATTATGTTCATAGCTAATGTATGTAATGAACATATGTTCATAACTAATGCACGTAATGAGCACCAGCTTATGAATAAGGACTGTTCCAACCATACTAAGCCACTGAACATCACAGTAACCCTCAAGTGCAAGTACTGTTATCATCCCCATTTCACAAGTGAGGGGACTAAGGCAAGGAGAGATTCAGCGACTTGCTCAGCTGTAGCCACAGGGCTACCGTCGGGCTTTGAACCCAGGCATCCGGCGCCAGAGCCTGTCTCAGAATCTCTGCACTAAACTGCCTTATGCTCATCCACGCCACAGAGTCAGGTGTGTACCACTAGCCACACTTGTCTGTGAGCTGAGAAACACTCCTGTGAGGTCACCAGAAGTCAGACAAGCTTGCTTTCCTAGTCCAACACCCTGCTGCCCTCTTTGAGATGCTGGTGAGGCTTCTTTCCCTAGAAGTCAGAAAATGTCACAGATATCTATCTGCAAAGCCAAGGAACTGGCAGAGAGTGCCTTGGCAGAAGGGGCTGAACGGAAGCCATTTGATAGATGGTGTGTAGGAAAGAGTTGGTGGTTCTGTTGGTCCACAAATACTGAGTGGGAATAAGTCCTATGCAGAAGTCCCAGAATGCCTTGTGCTTCACAGCCTGCCAGGCCGAACATCAGACCAGAGGGGAAGCCCAGCATGTATAATGCAGGAGGGTTTCTTTCTAGAAAAATGTTAAGAATGAAGGTCCCATGAAGTACTTGGCAAAAGAGCCAGTGGTATGATAATGCAACATTATTTTCCACTGTTATCAAGTCAAGAACCATCTTCCAGAAGCACTATGCACAGTTGAGCAGGTTGTGCACTGCAGGAGTCGGGCGGAAGGCTGCCATCACACAGATGTCCAAATCTGGAAGAAGCAGCCCTCACTCCTTTCTGAGAACACCTTGGACGATGGCCTGGCTCAAGCGTGGACATCCTCTACCAACAGGCACAGGGGCTGACAATGGCCACTTCCTATTACCTAGGAGACTGCAAGCATGGAAGAGGCTGTAGACAACCTCCTCAATGCAGATGAGCCATCCTGTGGTTGCTTTATGCTGATTGCAATCACACAGACAGAAGGTCGGGGTGAGGGCTGAGGAAGAGAGGAAAGCCGTGCAGAGGAAGTCTGACTCATTCCCACACGTGTGGAAGAGAAATACGTTTTGTCTGTGATGTTTCCAGAGCGTCTTCTTCCCTCTAAGGCAGACAGGTTTGGTCTGCCTCTCCCCCCCGCCGCACCTCCAGGACATGGTGAATGAAAATACACTCTTGTTTGCTCATCTGTCCACACTGAAAGGAGAGGATTCTTTTCCTCTTCCTTCCTCCTGTGGCCTCCCTTTGGTCACTGTGAGGCAAGAGCAGTGACCACGATGTGATGATCCAGTGCCCTCCACAGACCAAGATCTGGGGAAGGTCTGTGTGTGATGTAGGGACCTTCAGGGATAGAGCATTCTGTTTAGAGCCACAGATCTCAGGAGAGACGTAATTGTCCCCACACCCATGTGTTTGGCACATCTTCAGGAGCGGTTATTTTTCATGAGGGTTAGGGCATGCTCTTTCATTTCATGGTCAGACGTCAAAGGTACTAAATGCCCTGCAATGTCCAGGACAGGTCCATGGGACAAGGAATTGACCTGTGTTCTGGCTGGGTTCAGTGGCTCACACCTGTAATCCCAGCATTTTGGGAGACTGGGGCAGAAGAATCACTTGAGTCCAGGAGTTCCAGACCAGCCTGGACAACATGGTAAAGCCCCATCTCTACAAAAAAACAAACAAACAAACAAAAAACAGGTGTGGTGGTGCACACCTGTATTCCAGGTACTCAGGAGGATGAGGTGGGAGGACCACTTGAGTCCAGGAGGTCAAGCCTTCAGTGAGCTGTGAATGCGCCCCTGGACTCTAGCCTGGGTGACAGAGCGAGACTCTATCTTAAAAAACAATTGCCCTGTGTTATTCACAACTTGCAACTGTCCCATCAGACTAGAGGGGAAGCTATAGCTCCCCGCACTGTAGTGGTGACCCTCCAGGTCAGGCGTCCCGCAGGCAATGATGGGTCAGTACCCCAGATGGCCCTCATGTTGAGGCACCTACATCGTGGGCCTCCTGGGCAGGCGAAGAAGACAAGAAGAGTGTGCACTGACTCTTAAATGTTTCCAATCAGAGGTGACACCCATCACACACAACCATACATTTTTCGCAAGTGCAAACTCAGGGAATATTTTGCCTTTGTTATAACTTTATTGAAAGTTGTTCCCCACACTGGAAAATCTCATCAGCAGCTACTAAATGTCAACATGTGTTCAATCTGCAGCATTTACAGTGATTATGAAGAGACGTTTTCTCATGTGGTCATGCTCAAATGGCATGTTGAAATATGGATCATTAAATTATAAATGCATTTTATTTGATTTGATACCCAGTTAGAGCATTATATTAATCTTAATAAAATTACCTTGTATGTATGTGACGTTATCTGAGGATTCCACCTCAGCGCTGTAAAAGAGGAGTTTTAAAACATTTGTTAAGCAATGGAGATATCATGTCTGATAGGACTGCAGGCCACTGGTTTCAGAAACTTCCTGTTGGTTTTTATCGTGTGATGGTTTCAGAAATTTGGTGCCATTTCATCATTCCCATTAGAACTCTTGCACATGAATTCTCACTTTTATCCATTCATGTATCACCTCTTTCTTGAGTGCCTACTATACGCCAAGCACTGTTCCAGATGATACAGTGGGTAAAAAAAACAGCTAAGGTCTTGCCTACCATCTCAATTAGTCAGGATCAGTTAGGTGATGCTGCGGTAACAAATAGCACCAGAACCTCAGCATCCTTCTGCAACATGCCTCTGTTGCTCATGCAAACACAGCAGTGGTGACTCTCCAGGGCTGACACCCCCCATGCAGGGACAGCTCAGCATCCCAGAGGGCCTTCACATTGAGGCACCTACATTGTGGGCTCCTGGGCAGGCGAAGAAGACAAGAAGAGTGTGCACTGGCTGTGAAATGTTTCCAATCAGAGGTGACACTCATCACTTCTTCTCCCATGTCATTGGCCAGAGGCAGCCACACGCCCATACTACACGTAAGGAGATGGAGCATGCCGTCCTCCAGTGTGTCCAAGAAGGAGAGAGCAGTGGGAGGAGATCTGTATCTCGTCATTCTCAACCTTCTCCCAAGCCCACAGATGCATTTCAGGTACGGTGACTACACCTCACACAGGCAGTCTCCATTGTATTCATCAGAGTATAACCAAGAGACCAAATCTGCATCAGTCATTTATACAGAGAGATTTTAACATAAAGAATTGTTAACTAGATATAAAGCTACTAACTCTATAACCACAAGGGGAAAAGGAGGCTTGGGTGACACCATGGAGCCTGATGCCTAAAGCAGCCACCACTCCTGGTGCTCAAGCAACAAAGAGGAGATTGGAATTACCCAAACCTGGAAGCTTATAGATGTCCTGTGGGTCTGGGAACCCCTCCAAGGAAAGCTCGATGCTCAGCTAATGCTGGCCCCTCCACATCTGGACATGGAAGCCAGGCCTCTGAGGTGGGGGGACTGGCCGTGAGGGAGTGAAACAAGGCTGGCTTTGCAGAAACTGGGAACTGGATCCAGCTGCCGCTGTGGGAAGGGGCTGAGGCTGTACAGTGAAGCACGACTCCCGTAATGCTCATGGGAACAGCAAGAAGACAAGGAGCCCGGGAAAAAGAGAAAAAGGAGCAAATACCTCCTTCTTCCTCCAGCCCAAGGCCTCCTTCTGATTTCCCTCCCTGGAAGAGCCTGAAAGAAAACAGCTGGTAAATCAGACATATGCTGATTTTATAGTGTCACAAAACAGAGCATGCAAGGTGGATTTGGAGCTCAGAGACAATAACTGCTTTTCATGATGTTTACGTTTTTAAATGTGCTGATATGTATGCCTCCTGTGTCTCATTTCTACAGAACAAAATTCAGTAATTGTTTTGGCGTATGCTGCCACACTCCGTTTATGGTTACCCTAAATGTGCTGGGAAATGCAGCCTCTATCTTCCCAAGACTAGAGCCTTGATTCTGCAAAAGTTTCAAGGGATATAAATCGGAAAGTGGACATTTAGGTCAAATATGAAGCCCTGTTAACTTCATCTTCACTTTCACGGCTGGGTCAGTGTCAAAAATATTTTATGATCCCAAAGAGAAGAAAAAGGTCTTCAGTAGTTTTCAAAAGTGGATTGTGGGTTTTGTTTCCCAGGAATGTTGGGTTTAGAGAAAGTTTTAGCAAAGGGAGAAACAAAGTTCAGTGCCTAGTAGCAGAAGAAATGTCAGTCCATTTAGAGATTTTTTTAAGGTTGCCAGTTTTTCCTCTTTATTTTTGTCTCTACATTTGTGTATGTGTGTGCATGTGTGAGTGTGCACATATGTGCATGTGAGTGTGTGCATTGCATGTGTGTGCATGCATATGCAAGTGTGTGTGCGCATGTGTGTATTGTGTGTGTATGCATGTGCCTGTGTGTTTGTGCATGCATACGTGTGTGAGTGTGCATGCATGTGTACATTGTGTGAGTCTGTGTGTATGCACGTGCCTGCATATGTGTTTGTGTGTGCATATGCAAGTGTGAGTGTGCATTCATGTGTGAATTGTGAATGCATGTGTATGCATGTGCCTGCATGTGTGTGTATGCATATGCAAGTGTGTGTGTGCATGTGTTTGCATATTGTGTGAGTCTGAGTGTATGCATGTGCCTGCATGTGTGTGCATGCATATGCAAGTGTGTGTGTGCATGTGTGCATTGTGTGTATGCATGTGCCTGCATATGCAAGTGTGTGTGCATATGTGCATTGTGTGGGTCTCTGTGTATGCATGTGCCTGCAATGTGTGTGTGCATATGCAAGTGTGAGTGTGCATGCGTGTGTGAAATGTGTGAGTGCGTGTGTATGTGCCTGCATATGTGTGTGCGTGTGCATATGCAAGTGTGTGTGTGCATGTGTTTGCATATTGTGTGAGTCTGTGTGTATGCATGTGCCTGCATGTGTTTGTGCATGCATATGCAAGTGTGATTGTGTGTGCATGTGTGAATTGTGTGAGTGTGTGTGCATGTGTCTGCATGTGTGTGCATGCGTCTGCATGCATGTGTGCATGCATGCATATGCAAGTGTGTGTGTATGCATGTGTTTGCATATTGTGTGTGTGTATGCAGTGCCTGCATATATGTGTGCATGTGTGCATATGCAAGTGTGTGAGTGTGCATGCATATGTGCATTGCATGTGTGCATATACACGTGCCTGCATGTGCCTGTTTGTGTGCATGTGTACACATGCGAATGTGTGTGTGTAAGTGTGTACATGTGTGTGCATGCGTGTGTGTGATTACAGGTAAGGATTTTTCCAGCAGGCCCAGAAAGAGAAGAGTGAGTGTCTGCATGTGGGAGACTCGTTTGCCATCTCACCGGCCTGCTTCACAAACGCAGCCCATTCACTTTCCTTTGTGCTCCTTGGGGACGAGAAAGATATCAAGAGCACACAGGGAAATGGACCAAAACATGCCCAGGCAAAGGTCATCTCTGCCACCTTCCCTGTCTCACTCCCCAAGTGCCTAGGCTGTCATGGAGCTGCCTTGTTTCCATTTGCATTCCATTCCATGGAGAGAGGGAGAGAAAAACAGCAGCTTCGAATCACGAATTTTATCACATACACAGAGAAGCGGGGGATTATGACTCACGGTGTCCAAAAGACCGGTGGTTTCTCTATATTTTCAAAAATATTGTTTGCATGTAATTGTTTTTATTTATAGTCAGAAATACGTCAAAGGACCTGGGTTGGTGTCAGCGTTTTTCCTCCTATTTTCCACGATTCCACTATCAGTACAAATGCCATTGTCCCTGGAATCTCACTGTCCTGATAAATGAACTGTCACAGCCTGGGTAGAAAAAAACACAGCACAAGGTAATGAAACAAGCAACCACCTCGGAGTGAGAAATCCTACCTCCAAGCCTTAGACCTGCGGCTCAGTAACTAAGCAACCTCGGGAAAGGTAGCGTATTGTTCTGATTCTGAGGAGCGTCAGTTTCCTCTTGTAGACAGTTCTCTAACCTGGAATGCTGGGTGTGGAGACAGCTGGAGTTGTTGACTCTTTCCTTGCCAGGTGCTCACATTCCCAGGGGCTGCAAATGTAAGTGCTGGTTGAAGACAAGAGGGAGGGGCGGGCCTCCAGTAACTGGAGGTCACAGAGCTGCTCATACCAGCTACCAAAGCCAAGGTGACACAGCTCTTCCAGCTCTGCCGTCTGTGGCTTTGGGTTAGCAGCATGAAACCATGAGTGTTTATACTACAGGAGCTGGTTTATACACAGAGCTGGTTGTTCAACATTTACTGGCACACCATTGCCTTGAAGCCTGTGTCTTGGTAGTAAACAGATTTTCAAGAGAAATGCAGATTTTTAAATGTGAAATGTTCCTCTTCTATGATGCTGAGTTTGCTAACCTTACCCCACGTCCAGAGAATTGCAAGGGCTTCTGGGCTCGAGGCAAAGAAGCTGCACAGGGCTGTTTGTTGGAGGCCTTGCCAGGATGAACCCATGGACCGCGGGCGCTGTGAAGCTTCAATCCCTGCCACCGCCTGGGGCCACAGAGCTTAGATCCCTGCCACCACCTGGCGCCACAGAGCTTAGATCCCTGCCACCGCCTGGCACCACAGAGCTTCGATCCCTGCCACCTACCCCCAGACAGCTGTCCTTTCCCCAGTGCCTCCCTCTAGGATTTGACCTGGAGCATTTGAATTCCATTTCGTTTAGGTTTTATTTAAATTGACCTTTTTCTTTTCATAAATGGAAGGCACTGGCCAAGGGAGTCAGGTGACAGTTTTCTTAACGAATGAGACTTTCTGCATTGGAAGCTCTCCATAGAACCAGCAAAACGGCTCATCCAAGTGCCTCAGCCCCAGCTGCCTCATCTGTCAGATACAGCCAATACCTTCATTCACTCAAGGAAAGATTATTGAGGCCTTATTACATGCCAAGCATTGCTAGAAGATAGAATTGGGCTGGATGATTTTTTAAAGTAACTTTGTCCGCAGAAAGAGAAGTTAGGAACATTCACTACCATCCTCAGCTGACTACATTGCATCAGTCAGACATAAAAACCCACCGTGGGAATTCTCTGAACTGACCTCAGATCACCATGAGGCACGACCTGGCAGCCAACCCATCAGCCTCACAGATGCTCTCCAAGTCTTCTGCAACTTGCTGGGATCACCTTGACCTTCAATGACCTAATGAAAGTGGGTTTAGCCACGTGCGGTGGCTCATGCCTGTAGTCCCAGCACTTTGGGAGGCCAGGGTGGGCAGGTCACTCGAAATCGGGAGTTACCAGCCTGGCCAACATGGTGAAATGCCATCTCTACTAAAAATACAGAAAATTAGCAGGGGCTGCTGGTGGGCGCCTGTAATTCCAGCTACTCAGGAGGCTGAAGTGGAAGAATCACTTGAACCCAGGAGGCAGAGGTTGCAGTGAGCCAAGATCGCACCACTGCACTCCAGCCTGGGCAACAGAGTAAGACTCTGTCTCAAAAAAAATAATAATAAAAATAAAGTGGGTTTGACTCCTACTTTTTTAATGGAATATAAAATCTATCCTTTCCAGTATCTTACAGATTTATGCCAAGGTGGGATCCAACATAGGAAAAGGTTTCCCAGGCTGGGTGTGGTAGCTCACGCCTGTAATCCCACCACTTTGGGAGGCCAAGGTGGGCGGATCACAAGGCCAAGAGATTGAGACCATCCTGGCCAACATGGTGAAACCCTATCTCTACTAAAAGAGGCGGCGCGTGCCTGTAGTCCCAGTTAGGGGGCTGAGGCAGAAAAATTGCTTGAACCCCAGGGGCGGAGGCTGCGGTCAGCTAAGATCGAGCCACTGCACTCCAGCCTGGGTGACAGCAAAACTCCCTCTTAAAAAAAAAAAAAAGAAAAAAAAGAAAAAGAACAAGAACAAGGTTTCCTAAACTGCATCTTGCTGAGAATTCCTCTACTCATTCATTTTCCTGCAGACTGGATAGAGCCATCTGGAGGTGGAATTGTGCTGATATTCAACATGGCCACCATGTAAATGGCAGTTGCTGCTGGTGAGCTGAAAGGCCCCCATGTGGCCCCTCAATCTGGCCTGGCTTCCCTGTGAGGAGGCATCTGGGGGGCTAGTGTCCCAGGAACATACATAGGTGGAAGGTTTCTCATGACCTGGCACCAGAAACCTCAGACTTCTATCAAATTCTACTGGTCACGTGCAGGGAGCCAAAGGAAAACTTCCCTCTACCCTCTGAAGTTTTGCTGAAAAATCCACTCACAAAAGGCAGATTCATAGGAGAAATGGCGTACAAATTAATTAGCATGCGTGGAGAGAAAAGAACCACAGTGTTGTTACCCCCCCTCCTGACACAATAGGGTATACAGGTGGTATGTACCCTTCTTCTTAGGGGGAAGGAAGATGGGAACATATGGATGGTTTTAGAGGGGCAGGAAATGATTTTTAGAGAAATTCAATGGGCTTGAAGAGTGGACGGTGGCCTGGGCAAAGTCTGTAGGGCCTGCACAGCAGGAAATGGTTTGTAACAAAAGCCTGTCCAGCTGTGTTGACAGACTTCCATCTTTCTTCCTGCGATATGAATTCAGTGGATAAAAACTCAGGGAAAGCACCAGAGGCACTTGTTTTCTTCTGGTGGGATCTGGGCTTTAGGCAGATAAGGGACCCTAAGAGAACTTCATCCTGTGCTTGGAGACAGAGGACTGAGAGAGGGTTGGAGGGTGATGGTGGGAAGGTTAAAGAGACCTTGAGCAGCTGCCTCAGCTCAGCAGGACCGCGGCGCATATTTTGAGATGTTGGTTTCTGAGCCCCAACACCAGCAACTCACTCAGGCCAGCCCAGATTCAAGGCGAGGGGATTAGACTCCACCTCTTTAGTGGAGATGTAACAGGGTCACTTTGGAGAGGACATGGGCAGGCAGGAGAGACTGTTGTGGCCATCTTTGGAAAATGCAGCCTGCCACATATGTTCACCTCCCAGAGTCTCAAGGTTCTTTATCTAGAAAAAAAGGAGATGTCATACCAGCAGCCTGCCAGGGCTGTTGTGAAGGACCGTGGGGTCAGTGGAGTTTAAATACTGCTTTATCTTACTGTAAGACTCACTTCTTGGTAGAGACCCTCGAGAAATAGGCATTTGTGCACAAGCAGGTAGGCACAGGGACATTTGTCACTGCGTGGTTTGAAAAAGCAAAATCCGTGAGGATGCAAGCCCTGTGAGCCATTTCAACATCAGCATTTCTTTTTCTTTTTTTTTCCCCATTTATTTATTTTATTGCTTTATAGGTTTGGGGGTACATGTGAAGAACATGTAAGATTGTTGCATAGGTACACACGTGGCAGTGTGATTTGCTGCCTTCCTCCCCATCACCTACATCTGGCATCTCTCCCCTTGCGACCTCTCCCCAGCCCCCCACCCCCCACCGTCCCTCCCCTATTTCCACCCAACTGACCCCAGTGTGTAGTGCTCCCCTCCCTGTGTCCATGTGTTCTCATTGTTCAACACCCGCCTATGAGTGAGAACATGCGGTGTTCATTGCAGCACTGTTTACAATAGAAGAGCAGAACACCATCAGCATTTCTAGCATTCGTATGAATTTTGATGCCTGGTTGTTCCAGCAGCACTTTCTGGAAAGGCTGTCAAAGACTTTTCCTTCATTGAGTAGTCTTTACTCCTTTGTCAAAGATCAGTTGGCTACATTTATGCAGGTCTGTTCCTGGGCTCTCTTTTCTGTCCTATTCATCAATTTCTCTGTTCTTTCACCAACGCCACATGGTCTTGGCTATTAGGGCTTTCTAGGAAGTCTTGAACCTGAGTAATGTCTGTCCTCTGATTTTATTCTGGGTTGCATCCTCACAAAAATTAACTTACAGTGGGCCACAGAACTATATGCGAAAATGCAAAACGATAAAATTCCTGGAAGATAACATGGAGAGAGTCTAGATATCATCATGTTTGGTGATGGCTTTTCAGATATAACACCAAAGGTGCAATCCATGAAAGAAAGAATTGATAATCTGAACTTTATTAAAATTAAACACTTCTGCATATGCAGTTTTTGTTTGTGAATACAAGCTTTCAACTTGAAGGACACCAGAATGACACCCAAAAGATGTGTTTTTGACATTAGAATTATGTTGAGTTAAAGGTAATTAATAAGAAGCAAAGGCAGGAAAGTTCTCTCTACCATCTCCTTTCCTACCTAAAAGGACAATATAAACTCTCCTTTTCTGGAGATGATTCTAGACTATGATTAGCCCAGAGTTGACACGAGAAAAGAAAATGTGCAAACAAACCTGTCTCCATCAGTTTCCCCATATATTTACCTTCCTGTAGTTTCTCAACCATTGGAGGCCTAAGGCCATTTCCTTTCTGCTGTTATTTCTCTATAAAATTATTGTGCTTTGTGGAAGATGCTACATGCACCCAAATTTTAGTCATCTCTTTGAATTACTCATTCCTAAGTTTCTTCCATGGATATAGGCAATGTAAATGTTGATAACTTTATGTTTTTCTAAAAAAGAAAAATTTCCGTTCATTTGCAGAGTCATAAAAGCTGTGTCATGGAGCTCAATGGAATACATTTACAAACAGGGCTTAGAATACTGGTTCTTCACATGGCCATGGGGGGGAACATCACACACCGGGGCCTGTTGGGGGTTGGGGGACTAGGGGAGGGATAGCAGGGGGTGGGGGGATTGGGGAGGGATAGCATTAGGAGAAATACCTAATGTAGATGACAGGGGATGGATGCAGCCGACCACCACCATGGCACGTGTATACCTATGTGACAATCCTGCACGATCTGCACATGTGCCCAGAACTTAAAGCATGATAAAAAAATTTTTTTTAAATACTGGTTTTCAACTGGGGGTGCTGGTACTGCCCTGGGTTCTTAAGCAGTGTCTGGAGTCATTGCTGGCCATCCCGCTGGGGAGAGGGATGCTGCTGGCGTCGGAGGTGGAGGCCGGGGGTGCAGCTCAGCAGCCTACACTGCCCTGAACAGCCTCCTACAGCAAAGAACCCTCCAGCCCCAAATGGGCAGGGGCTGAGAACCCAGGCCCAGACCAGCACCTGGCACGTGGCAAGAGCGGCTTGGGTGGATTGTTATTAAAATGATTTCCTCTCAGACCGCTCATTAGTGACTGTGAGAACACAAGTGTGATCTCATGACCCAGGCCACATGGTGGACAGTTTTGAGGACAAAGAAAAGAGAACATTCACGGAATGCATTATTTCCTCTGACCCAGGAAAGGACTGAAAGTGGAAATTTGAGGTTGTGTAAAAATGTTCTGTTTTCATTTAAAAATAACAGAGCTTCCTGGGAATTTGAATTTCTGATTTCAGAAGAAAATAGGCTATAGAATACAGAGTATATACAGAATCTTCTGGTATAGATGATTCCAAAAACACCAGAATATCCCTGTTCCATGTCATAACTAAGAGGCCCACTGTGGCTGACATGGAAAGAGACTCAGACTTTCTTCCAGAAAGTGCCATCGCTCAGCCTCGAGGAGTGCTGGTAGCAGGCAGCCCCCAGTGGTTAGCTCCTTGGGGGTCCCTGTGTTTTGAGCTGAGTCGTGCTCTTTTTCAGGTAGCCCTAGCTATTAACAGAGATGGTGGTTCAAGGGTCTGATCACTTTCACCAAAGCGGGGCTCTTCCCCCCGTACCCACTCTGCTCCAGACCCCTCAGGGGAGCTAGCAGAAATGTTGCCAGGTCTTCCTCTTGATCCCAGAGCTCCCACTGCCATCCTGGGTCCTTCCCTTCCTCCTTCATGGATATTAAGGCCTCATGGACCTTCTGTCTCAGCCTCTGCTCCCCAGAGACCTCAGAATCTCACTGTGCATGCAACGGATGTGAGGGTAGACCCTGGACCCAGAACGTCCTGGATTCTACTCCCAGTTCTGAGGCATCCCAGCTGAGTGAACTTTAGCAAGTCACCGACTCTCATCATGCCCCAGCTTCTCATCTTCACAATGGGGATTGTAATCATGCCGACCTTGCTGGGTTACTGTCGGAATCACTCAAGTCAGTGCCGGTGCATACCCGGGAAGGCTGCCAGGTAGACAGTTGTCCTTATGCCAGCTCTAACACCTGATCTGTGAAGCCCCAACAAGGAGCTGGCTCTCCCGAGTTCCCAGCTACTCTCCTCTCCATGCATGCTGGCCGGTCTCTCCTGGAGCAGGGAAGCGGGCTCTAGGGATTGAATAGCTGACTGTATTTGTCTGCACAGCTGACTGCATAGTCTCCTAGGCTTCCCATAAAAAAATTCCAAAGATCAGGTGGCTTACACACACAGCTTTATTTTCTCACAGTGCCAGATGCCAGAAGTCAGAGATGGGGTCTCTGCAGGTTTGGTTTCTCCCTGGCCTGGGGGCAGCCATTTCCCACTGTGTTCTCCCGTGGTCTTTTCCCTGTGCATCGCTGGTCTCTCTGCATGGCTGAGTGTCCTTGATCTCTTCTTCTTAAAAGGACACCAGGCCGGGTGCTGTGGCTCATGCCTGTAATCTCAGCAATTTGGGAGGCTGAGGCTGGTGGATCACCTGAGGTTAGGAGTTTGCGACCAGCGTGGCCAACATGGCAAAACCCTGTCTCTACTAAAAATACAAAAATTAGCTGGGCGTGGTGGCGCTCACCTGTAGTTCCTGCTGCTCGGGAGGCATGACAATCGCTTGAGCCCAGGAGGCGGAGGCAAGGTTGCAGTGAGCCAAGATTGTGCCACTGCACTCCAGCCTGGGTGACAGAGTGACACTCCATCTCAAAAACAAACAAAAAAAGAGGGCACTGGGCAGATTGCGTTAGGGCCCATGATGGTGACCTCGTTTTTACTTAACCACCCCTTTAAAGACCCCACCTCAAAATACAGTCAGATTCATTTGAATTTTGGGAGGGAACCAAATTCAGCCCACAATAGGCTCAAGCTGCCTCTTTTGCCCTCTGTACATGGAGCGGCCCTGCTGACCTGAAGTCCCTCTGCGCCATGTCCCTGCCCCCTGCCATAGCACGTCCTCCTCCAGTGTGTCCATTTAAAACTGGGTCCAGTGTGTCCTCCAGTGCATCCACTTAAAACTTGCTTATCTCTTGGCAGAAAAGTGTGTGTTGTTCATTAACAGGTACACCTGACTTAGGGAAAGTTGTTTCCCAATGAATAAGCCTAGTATAATGAGCCAAAGTTCTCCTCTGATTAATTAGTACCATGTGGCAGCCCCTCATGGCGATAGGACACTAAGCGTCAATGTTCTTATCTGGAAAATGGGGGTAAGGGTATCATCTAATGGATATATTGTGAGGATTCGGTGGAATAAGTTATTGACACTTAGTACAGTACCTTGCATGTAGCAAACAATAAATATTACCCACTACTATTACTGTTACCACTATTATTAATGTGACATATAGAGAGAGGGACATAGTTTGACTCTGTTGCCCAGGCTGGAGTGCAATGGCGTGAGCTTGGCTCACTGCAATGTCAGCATCCTGAGCCCAAGCAGCTGGGCTTACAGGTGCCACCACGCCCAGATATTTTTTTTTATTTTATTTTTAGTAGACATAGGCTTTCACCATGTTGGCCAGGCTGGTCATGAACTCCTGACCTCAAGTGACCCCCATTTTTAATCCAAGACAGAGACCAAGCACAAAAAGGCACTACCTAACTTGAGAATTGGAGGCAAGCATTCCTGTAGGATGTCTACGTCTGCCAAGTTTGAGGGAAGAGAAAAGAAAATTTCAACATCCTTAGCTTTAGTTCTTAAAAAAAAAAAAGAGAGAGAGAGAGAGAAATATTAGAAGAACATAAATTTTACCAAGATTATTTAAATAAGATTTAAATTCATACAGCATTTAAACAGAAAAAAAGGAAGTGGCATTAAATTCACATAAGTGCTGGATTATGCACACCGGAGTCAGAAATATTAACCATATCCCCCTAATGGAACAGTGCGACTGGCTGGAAATGGATTACAAAAGGGGTTCAAGAGTTTTAATAGATCATCCCTTCAAACCATCAGCATTGTAAAGTCGCAGTTAATAAATTATTTGACATGTACAGTTAGTCATATTTTAACCAGAGGTAATGAGCAGGTCTTGCCGGCTCACCTAGACCGTGACACTGCTCCAGTTCGTCTCCCAGAGGGACAGTTTGGAATGTTTAACAATCTAATGCAATGGACAGAGCTCTGAAGGGAAGGATGGGTGTCCGAATGCTGGAGGGAGTTCTGCTGCCTCCAGCTGTTGCGGGAACACAGCTCAGATTTTCTCTCCAGACTGGGATGGAGTTGGGGCCAGGTCCTCTCATGGGGCACTAGGCTTGTGTCTTCCTAAGCTCACCTAGGATAAGGAACCTGCATTCCAAGAGCCCAGGTGAGCTTAGGTAAGGTCCCCAGAGCCTAGGTGAGCTTAGGAAGGGTCCCCAGAGCCCAGGTGAGCTTAGGAAGGGTCCTCAGAGCCCAGGGGAACTTAGGGAAGGTCTCCAGAGACCACATGAGCTTAGGAAGGGTCCCCAGAGCCCAGGTGAACTCCTCTAAGGATGAGGATATGGATATCTTTGGGAGCCAGTGGATATCTTTGGGAGCCATTATTTAGGCTGCCACACTCCCCCAAAGGCATGTCCCAATTCTTGTTTAGGATGAGAACTAATGGACTCATTGCCCTCCCCCGGGAAAGCTGGGAGACAAGACAAGAGAACAAAGTCCTTACATTGAACTTGGTTCTTCCCGTCAGCGCTGGCATGGAGGAGCCGTCTTGTGCCAGGTAGAAGTTGACAGCCTGGGCTCTGGAGCCAGACTCCCAGGGCTGAACCCTGGCACTGCCCTTCCTGGTAGAGAAACATAGGCAGGCTCCCCTAGTCCCGACTTCCTCAGCTGGAATATGGGAATGGCAGTGGTGCCTAGCGTTGTGGTTGTTCTGAGTGTGAAATGAATCCATGTATTTGGATTCCCTAAAAGGCAGAGCCTGAGACGTGCACTTGAGAGCAGGCGATTTATTTGGGGAATGGACTCTGGATGCAGAATCAGGGAGTGAACAGCAAGACAGGGCACATTTTGAAAAGCCAGCAGGAGGTGCATCATTGAGCTAGCTCACATGGCAGCAACTTCTGTGAAACCCCTTTGAGCCTCTCCAGGGAACTCTGCAGGATGGGGCTCAGAATCCACCCCTGTGCCTGGCAGGGAAAGTGATCTGCACATGGTCTGTTGAGGACATGCTCAGGATGCACCTGCGTGGGAGTGAAGAGAGTGGGGTGGGAAGAGGAGAGGCTAAGCGAGGTCAGCTTTGGGTGCAGCACAGCCAGCTCCACGAGGAGCTCTTAAGACTTAAGGGCAGTCTTCTATGGAAGATGTGGGATGAATTGTCAGCAACACACTTACAGCCCCTGGGGAGGAGTGCACCAACCCAGCCACAGGGACCCCAGGAATCCCGGGTAGGCTCAGAGAGCACCTGTCATAACAACATCTGCTATGCTCAAAAGCAACAGCCGATATCTACTCCACACCTGGACGTCCTCCCCACAGTAAGTGGTGTCCACCAGCCAGGGTGTTTCCGTTTCCTCCTTGGGCCACATGATGCGATGGAGGCTCACCTTCCCCTCCCCATTTCTCTCTCACCTCTTTACAGGTCTCTGACAGATGTGACTATGTCTTTGTCAATGGGAAAGAAATGAAAGGCAAGGTGAACGTGGTGGTGAACTTCACCTACCAGCACCTGAGCAGCCCCCTGGAGATGACAGTGTGGGTGCCCCGGCTTCCGCTGCAGATCGAGGTCTCGGACACCGAGCTCAATCAGATCAAAGGCTGGAGAGTGCCCATCGTCTCCAGCAGGAGGTGGGTGTTCCCCTCAAACTTCATGGCAGGCTAAGAAGGAAATGTACAGGGTGGTAAATTCGGGCATGGCTGGGTCTGAGGATATGGTACCCTAAAGACCAAGCCTCCCTCCACTGCTCAGCTTTGATTTGCTCTGTGTTAGCTTCATTCTCTATCAGCATTTCTCAGGAGGTTCCAGGCTTCCATCCTCTCTTCTCTGCAACTCCAGCAGAAAGTGGCTCCTCTCCTTCCCACCAGTTTCAGCAAAGTCCTGAATTTCAGTCTGATCCTCACTGGGATTTTGTACCCTTCCTTATCTAGTTACTGTAGCCAAGTCTCTCGGACATACTGCATAGCTGGCTGGACTCCACCAGCTGAAGCCAGAGGAGCTGGAGGGGGAGGTGGACCAAGGCTGGATGCATGGGCAAATTCCAGAAGAAGGGAAAATTGATGCCAGAAAGAAGGCACCGGATGTCCCTTGGAAGGACATCTGACAGGGTCAGCCGGATCTGAGCTGCCTCTCTGTGCTTCAGTGTAGAAGCTCTGAGCTCTCTGCCTGGTGAAACGAGGTCTGAGGTTGCCCACTGAGTGTCTGATACATTACCCCCGTGGTGTTTGGTACAGCCCCAGGAGTCTCCAACACCTACCATTTGGCAACCACGCGAGTACCATGTAAAGAAGGTGGTAGGAGCCAGGCTCTTCATTCACAGACTTTGTCATCTCTGAGAAACCGTGTGTAAGGATTCATGCATTAGGGACATGTTGATTGCTAAAAGGAAGTATGTGCAGCAGAATGAGACAAGGAAATATTCCTAGAGTCTGCATACTCAACAGGGGGTGGAGAATTGGTGCTTATCTGAGGAATAACATATATTCCTCTTCTTGCAAGCTCATTCCTTTAGTCCTGTGACCCCCGGGAGACGTGACGCTTCAAGGACAAAGCCTGTGGGTCTCGTGGACAGCTGGGAGCTGGCTTCCGCAATGATTCTCTCTTGGTTGTTGGGGTTTCTGGTGTTGAGTTGGGGCTGTGGATTACAGAGTGGCCATTGGTGCTGCAGAGGGAAGAGACTGGAGGGGAAGATTCACCAAAGACCTGGCTGAGTCTGACCGCAGTGCATCCCAGGTGCTGCCACAGCTTCCTGATTCAGACATGGCAGCAGAGTGAGTGTGACAGGGAGCAGCTGCTGTTCTGATGGAGACCGAGATGGTGCCCTCAAAGGGCCGACTGCACACGAGGCGCCAGATGTTGAGGAGCAGCTGACATCTGTCTCCTGCCATCCACCTTGGCCTTCTGTGCCATACTTACCGCATTTGGCCTCACCTTTGGTTAAACATTCACCCTTGTTGTGTGCTGGGGTACAGAGCCACACCATTCATCCCTGGCCCTGTCACGTGAGCTGGCCATTCTGTCTAACACAGTGGCTTATCCTAAAGCTTAGTGGTTTAAAAATTATCCCCAAACTTAATGTGGCTTAAAAGAACAACATGCGGGCCAGGCATGGTGACTCATGCCTGTAGTCCCGGCACTGAGGCTGAGGCAGGCACATGGCTTAAGCCCAGGAGTTCGAGACCAGCCTGGGCAACACAGAGAGACCACATCTCTACACAAAATTTTACAAATCAGCCAGGCATCATGGCTTGCACCATAGTCCCAGGTATTCAGGATGCTGGAGTGGAAGGATTGCTTGAGTTCAGGAGTTCGAGGCTGCAGTGAGCTGAAATTACACCCCTGCACTCCGGCCTGGGTAACGGAGCAAGGCCCTGCTGCAAAAAGAAAAAAACAACGTGCATTATCTCACAGTTCCGTGGCTCTGGAGTCCAGGCATGGCTGAGCTGGGTCTTCTGAGCAGGGCCTCTGCCAGGCTCAACCCACGTGTCAGTGGGGCTGGGGTCCCGTCTCAAGGCTCACGTGGGGAAGGATCTACTCTAGGCTCACTGGTGCAGGTGCTGTCTGGTCTCAGTTCCTCGCTGGTGCTGGCCAGAGGTCACTCTCAGTTTCTAGCTGGGTGGAAACCTCCACAGCACAGCTCACAGCATGCAACTTCCTTCATCAGAGTGAGCAAGTGAGAAGACCAAGGACAGGCAATACAAGCAAGACAGAAGTCACGGGCTTTTCAAGTCTAGCCATGAAAGTGACCAGCCAATCACTTTGCCATAACTTTTTCACTGGACAAAAGAAACTAGGTCCAGCCCACACTCAAGGGGAGGGGTTTACACGAAGCAGACACCAGGAGGTGAGAGGGGTCACTGGAAACAGCTGAAACCCTGCGTGCTGCACTGATCATGCTGATGGGTCAGTGCTGAGGCCAGTGCAGTGGTTAGTATCTGAATTTCACCCCTGCATGTCTGCCTGTAAACCCCTTGAAGGCTCATGGCTTGCTTCCCTCTGCAGCCCCCACCAGGCTCCACACACAGCCCCTTCTAGAGGACCCACAAGTAACTGTCTACGAACTGCACTGCCTCTTTCACAGGCCCGCCGGGGACAGTGAGGAAGAGGAGGACGATGAGCGGAGGGGCCGCGGCTGCACCCTGCAGTACCAGCATGCCATGGTGCGGGTCCTCACGCAGTTCGTGGCTGAGGCGGCCAGCCCTGGGGGACACCTGGCCCACCTGCTGGGCTCCGACTGGCAAGTGGACATCACGGAGCTGATAAATGACTTCGTGCAGGTGGAGGAGCCCAGGATCGCCAGGCTGCAGGGTGGACAGGTCCTGGTGGGGCAGGAGCTTGGGATGACCACCATTCAGGTACAAAATCCCCAAAGCAAGCTCTGTCTTCCCACCTTTGCTCCGCTCAGAGGAGAATTCAGCTGTCTGTCATTACTGGGAATAGGATCTAGTTTCAGGATGGGTAAATTCAAAGAAATTGTCCAGTAAACAATACGAGTGATGCCAGCTGGGCACAGTGGCTCATGCTTGTAATCCCAACACTTTGGGAGGCCGAGGCAGGCAGATCATCTGAGCTCAGTAGTTTGAGACTGGCCTGGGTAACATGGCTGGAGAGGGCCAGCTGCAACACTTGGGTTTTGAAACAAACACTTTTACAAAACAGTGTTCTGAGAGGCTTGCAAGGGTTTGGTCATTTACCTCCCAGCTGAGAACAAAGCAAGAGTTTGTTTTCTTTCCGTACACATGTAAGGGGTACAAGCAGAGTTTTGTTTCCTGGACATGTCGCATGTCTGCCTTGTATCCATCACCCAAATAACATACACTGGAGCCAAAGGAAGAGCTTATTCCTCAGCAGCTGCCCCATCTGCAAGCGAGGCGACTGTCTTATCAGGCAATCTGTGAGGTTTCTCAAACAGCTGTGCCTGAGGAATCGTTATAACTGAGACTAGATTGGATCATGGAAGATTTAAAACATATCCATTCTAGAAAAGTGGCTGGTATATATAAAACTTCATTTTATCCAAGGAGGAAAATAAATGGATTTGGGCTGTAGACCAGGAGCCACATGCTCAGATGAGCTCTAAAAGCCCAGATGCTGCCATCAGTGAGGAGAAGAGGCTGGGTGTGAGCTGCAAGACAGCAGCTGACTTTTTCTGTTAGAGAGATAACAGGGAGCGGTGAGGCCTGTGGAAAAGGGGCAAGCTGTTACACACAGCAAAAGCTGCCAATAAGAAATGTCCACCGCAGCCATACGTGACAATTTTCCAGAAAAGCTGGAATTCTGTGTTTTTATATGAAATCTTCTGGCTCTCTAAAGGGTCATTAATTCTATTTTAAAATATGATTTGTGTCAGACAAAACATATCTGTCTCACAGATGAGAGCTTGCAACCTCCAAAACTGACTAAGAAGTTGAAAGGCCTGAATCCCCACCGTAAATCGATAGGCTTGACTGATACTGATGCCCAGAAGCTCACAGTGAGATGAGAATTCGGTATTCACATCTTCCCTTAAGTGATCATTTCAGTGCAGGGAGGAAGAGACATACCGTTCAGAAGTCAGGTGTCGGGGAGAGGAAGCAAGCCAGCTTCTCACACATTCAACATGGACATTGTTTTGGAGAGGCATCTAGTCCTGCGAGCCTTGCTTCTTTCTTTTATCACTGCATCCTCCTGAGTCATAAATTCACTTGTCCACTTTCCTCTGGGGATGCGTCTCTCATGCTAGCTGCCATTTAAATTATCACAATCGGACCAGAAAGTGAAGGTGGCATTCGGTTAGAAATAAGGAGCTTTGATTCCTGGTCTGAAAGCATCCTGGGAAAAGTGCTGCCTTGACATACATCATAGATATCACCAAAAACATGAAGGAGAAAGAGCTCCAGACAGCAGGAGAACAGAGGCTGGGTTACACGCAGCCATGAGGAGTCTAAGACAGCTCTTCATTGTTTGGGCGAAAGTGAGCGGAGGAAGAGGTGATGCCACAGAAGTTCCTCAAAAGCAGATTTCCTGTTCAGGGTCTAAACCACACACAAGCCTCATTTCCCAGGTCATTCCAGGCGTCCAGAGGGGAAATGAGGCTTGGAGTTGGTCTCAGGCGTAGACACTCATCACCTATGTTTATCAGAACACGCCGACCACACCCCACATCATCAGGCATCACGCGCAGCATTTCCCAGAGTGCACAGCGGGGTCCCCAGTGACACACAGGACTGAGGTGGGCCAGCAGGCTCCACCTTCTAGTTGCACATTGGTTTCCGTGTGCAAGAGAGAAAGTTATCAATATGTTACCAGTACACCCAACCCATTGTTCACTGATGGTAGGAAGGCTTTAAAAAACCAAACCGTTTAAGTAAAATAAATAATGTTAAACAAAATACACAGTAAAGAGTGGAGACATGATCTGTGCTGTAGAAGAATCATAAAGTTAACAGTCAAATGAAGATGTCAGCTCCTCCTGTCCAGGATGCAGCACGGTGGGAAATGGAGCTGAACTGTGGGGTGTGGGGAGGGGCCAAGCCCTATCTGCCCACTTCTTCACACCACCTCACTGTTATGCAAAATATATGCTTTGGCAGGCAGTATCAGTGGGAAAGACCCGTTCTCATTCATTCTGGCTCACATGGTGCCCTGTCGCCACCTGCACACCGGGCACCTCCTCCTGCGACTGGAGGAAGTGCCCAGACCACAGAAAGCCTTTCCTTGTCATGTCGCTTCTGCCCTCCAGATCCTGTCTCCTCTGTCAGACACCATCCTGGCTGAAAAGACCATTACTGTGCTGGACGAGAAGGTGACCATCACGGACCTCGGGGTGCAGCTGGTGACGGGGCTATCGCTGTCCTTGCAGCTCAGCCCAGGAAGCAACAGGGCCATCTTTGCCACTGCGGTGGCTCAGGAACTTCTGCAGAGGCCCAAACAGGTATGGAGGAGGGCTTGAGACACACCTCAGCAGGGGTCCCACACCAGGTGGATCAGACACCAGGCAGGCGCCACACCAGGCGGGCCCCACAATACAGTGGGATCACACATCAGGCGTTTCTCCACCTGCAAAGGGAGCTTCTGAAGCGGACGACTGCTCTGCGTCATGTTTCCCAGCTCCCCCATGCAGAGATGAAAGAAATATATACATACATAAGGGCTGCAACATGCAAAAAATGGGAAGCCACCAAGGGGCAGGAGCCCCGGAGGGAAGGCCCGCCCCTCATCCATCATCGTGCAAGTGCGTGCAGGTGATCACCGGTGCTGTCCACGCCCTTCCTGCTTCCACGTGGGCGTGAGGGCACATGCAGGCCGAGAGCAGGTGCACAGCCTGCTGCCAAGGTCCTGCTGGAGTGGGGGTGCCAGACCTGCTGAGTCTGTGGGGAGCCCGTGGCAGGAGATCGCTTTCAGACCATCCATTGTTCAGCTCAAGGCAGAAACAGAGAACCGACGTCAGTATGGATTTCCTTTTATTTGGAACCAGTGTGAGCTAAGAGTGTGTTGTGTGTGTGTTTCTGTGTTTTATGTATGTGTGAATTGTGTCTATGTGTGTTGTATGTGTGCATGTGTGTCTACATGTGTTATGTATATGTTGTTTTTGCTTTGTCTATGTGCATGTGTATATGTATGTGTCTTGTGTCAGTATTTTGTGTTGCTCATTTTGTGTTGTGTGTGTTTGGGTTGTATGGGAACTTGTGTGCATGTATATGTGTATGTGTGTTGTGAATGTATTGTGTGTATGTATGCATTGTGTCTGTGTTGTATGTATGCATTGTGTCTGTGTGTTGTATGTGTGCACATGTGTGTGTGTGTGCTGTGGGTCTATGTTGTTTTTGCTTTATGTGTGTCTATATGCATGTGTCTTGTGTCAGTATTGTGTTGTATGTGTTGTATAGATGTCAGTGTGCGTGTCTAAGTGTATGTGTATGTATGTTGTGAATGTATTATGTGTTGTGTGTATGTGTGTGATGCATGTGTTCGTGTGTGGATACAATGGCTTACAAGGGGACTGTTACAGAGGACCTTTGAATGTAGTAAGTTCTCCTCTCTCATTAGCAGTGGATAAACTTTTCTTAGAACACAGGGAGCTGGGTGAACTTTGCTTAACAACAAAACTCAGTGGTTGCAGGTGGTTAGTTCTTTGTGCCCATGAAAAGGGATCCTCCTCCCACAGGCAGCTGGAAGCCCCCAGCCGTATGGGACATTGTTCTGGCCACTTTCCTTCTGGATCAGGAAACTTTCCTGTGCACTCCTCCTCAGCAGGTGAGGTCCCAGGCCTGCCCTGCCTGCGTGCACCAGCTGCGGCTGCGACCATGTTTGAGGAGGCAGGAGCGCCACACTGGACGTGCCAAGGGGCACAAAGAGACTCCCCACTTGCCCAGCCTGCACCTGTCACGCCATGCTCCCCTCTCAGGCACACGCTAATCTCCTTGTCCTTATACGACAGTCTTTGTTTGCAGAGTTTTGGGTTAGAAAACACTTGAAAGTGGATGGTCCCAATAACAGATATGAATTCTTGGCCAAAGCGAACCTCCTTTTTCTCAAGAAAGGATGCCAGCCGAGAGGCATGTTACAGATAGCAATGAAGAAATAACCTGAGGCTTTTCTCGGTCTTTGTGGGAGATAACATCCGCTGGCCGCCAGCGAGGCATTAAGGAAGGGATAAGATGCAGCTAGAAGGCGGCCAGAGGGCTAATCCGTTCCTGCCATGTAGAGCTAAGCATGCTACCCTGAGATGTGCTCATAGGCGGTGTGCAGGGCTCTTACTCCTTGCATGCAGCTTGGCCCTGGCAGAGCTGGTTTTGGAAAATCCGTTGTGCGTTTGAATGCTCTGCTCAGATTTCGTGGTGGATGGAGAGAACCTGGTAAGTGTCACATCCAGTGGCCTCTGCACTGTGCCTGGGCAGGATTCTCCACTTAGCAGGTAGTCCAAGTCAGCCTCTAACAGAATTAGTATTTCTTGGCTGAGCTGAATCAAGGAGCAGAGGCCACCAGCCACGTTTGAGGAGCCTTGCTTCTTACTTTCAAAGACTAAACAACACCTGTGTAAAACGTCTTCTGTCATGGTCAGGTGGGTTGTAAGAGAAAGAAATCCACTCAAGATTAAATAACAAGGGATGTGTTCTGAGGATTAGAAGTCTCACAGAACCCAGCTGGAAGACCTCAGAGGAAAGGGAAGGTCAACACTCTCATGCCCACTGTCTCTCCTGTGTTTTCATTTTGGTCTAACTCATTATTGTCTTCCTGTGGATAAATCCTCTGCCCAGAMATTTGCTTATACATAATCCATCAGAAGGCTTCACTCCCTAATTTTATATCAGCCCCCACTACACATCRTCCCAAGCCTAACTTCTTCAGTCTTGTTTTTCTAATTTCAAGTTTGAGAGAGAAAGAGAAAGAAAGGGGAGAGAGAGAAAGAGAGAGAGAGAGAGAGAGAGAGGAGGAGAGAGGGGAGAGGGGAGAGGGGAGAGGAGGGGAGAGGGGAGAGGGGAGGAGAGGGGAGAGGGGAGAGGGGAGGAGAGGGGAGAGGGGAGAAGGGAGAGGGGAGAGGGGAGGAGAGGGGAGGAGAGGGGAGGAGAGGGGTGGAGACGGGAGACGGGAGATGGGAGAC
>NW_022436942.1:87069906-87104423 GCF_009761245.1 Sapajus apella | reverse complement strand
GGGAGAGGGGAGAGGGGAGAGGAGAGAGGAGAGAGAGAGAGGTGCTGGCCAGCTCAGTGTTGCTCAGATTGATGGCTCTAATGGCAGCAGCTGTCTCATTCCAATCAGCTGTAGCTGGGCAGCGGGCAGGGTCATGGGCCGCCATCCGGGGCTTGGGTGGAGCAGGTTCTCCGAGAGGGAGGGAGGAGGGAAGAAGCAATGGATGTGCCACTGTGCTGTCAAGCATAATGACATCTTCACCAAAATTAAAGGCTTGCATAAAATTGGAGGTTATCTCCAACGATCTGCCTGGTCAAACTATTAGCAAAGAAAGTTGGTCTAAACAGAATGAAAAAAGCGGGAGATTGAGAGGTGCACAAACCTTATCTCTGGCTGCTTTTTGGTCCTCCAGTTCCTCTAGCTGGGCTGGGTGGAGGGTGTGGTGGCGGAAGAGGAGAGTCTCCAATCAAGATGCTTCTCCTTCTCCCGGCGGTCAGGCTTAACTCCTCCCTCCAAGCCAAGTCTACGTCCTGAGTCCAGGGCAGAGCTCCCCTGCAGACCCAGAAAAGGCGGGGTTGGCAGAACCACAGCCTGTAGCCCTGCCTTGGGGCCTGGTCTAGATCAGAGGCTTTCATCTGTGTTGCCAGTAATCAGTGGAGACTCCGTATTACAACTTAAAAATTATGTAATAAACATTTTTCATTTGAATGCGTAGCACTTGTAAATGATCCCACTAACCAGCAATTTCCTTTGTCGTGCAATTTATTACTGTTCAGAATGTTCAGAAGTCGATTCTGAACAGCCCAAGGGCCCATCTTCCTTTTAACACCTTCAGGAGGGAAAAAAAAGAAAAGAAAAGCAAATCTTCATATGGAGTGTTAAATCCTGGCCCTGTTTTGTCATTTTCTTGTTGTATTTTGCTTTTGCATCATTATGAGAATGTTTTCTTTTATACTCTTGGTACTTATCACTTATTTCTACCTGTTTGAAAGATTTGCCTTCTTTGTTTTCATAGCAATATTTTGGCCATAGTATATCTACTGTGCTAAGACTTAGGGCTCAATGAGTTTTTTGGCCCATTTTGATTAACTTACGTATTTTTCTCCATAGGAAGCAGCCATCAGTTGCTGGGTCCAGTTCAGTGATGGCTCAGTCACACCCTTGGATATTTACGATGGGAAAGACTTCTCTTTGATGGCCACATCCTTGGATGAGAAGGTGGTCTCCATCCACCAAGACCCCAAATTCAAGTGGCCTATAATTGCTGCGGAAACTGAAGGACAAGGCGCCCTGGTGAAGGTGGAAATGGTAATTAGTGAATCCTGCCAGAAATCCAAGAGGAAGAGTGTGTTAGCAGTGGGAACAGCAAACATCAAAGTTAAATTTGGCCAAAACGATGCTAACCCCAACATCAGCGACAGCAGACACACAGGGCCAGGGGTTCACCTGGAAAACACTGTCAGTGACAGACGGCCCAAAAAACCCCTGCAGGAATGGGGGAGCCAAGAAGGACAGTACTATGGCAGTTCTTCCATGGGGCTCATGGAGGGACGGGGCCCCACGACAGACAGGTCCCTCCTGCAGAAGAAGAAAGGCCGGGAAAGCCTTTTGGATGACGACAGCCACTGGCAGACCGTCCCCAGCGACCTCACCAGCTTCCCAGCGCAGGTGGACCTCCCCAGAAGCAATGGGGAAATGGATGGGAATGACCTCATGCAGGCGTCCAAAGGGCTGAGCGACCTAGAAATTGGGATGTATGCTTTGTTGGGCGTCTTCTGTTTGGCCATTTTGGTCTTCTTGATAAATTGCGTGACCTTTGCACTAAAATACAGACACAAACAGGTTCCCTTCGAGGAGCAGGAAGGGATGAGTCACTCCCATGACTGGGTTGGGTTGAGAAATCAGACAGAGCTGCTGGAGAATCGCATCAACTTTGCCTCCTCGCAAGATGAGCAGATCACTGCCGTTGACAGGGGCTTGGATTTCGAGGAGAGTAAGTATCTCCTCAGCACAAACTCCCAGAAGAGCATCAATGGGCAGCTGTTCAAACCTTTGGGACCCATCATCATCGATGGGAAAGATCAGAAAAGTGATCCCCCGACCTCCCCTACCTCAAAAAGGAAAAGGGTGAAATTCACCACCTTCACCGCCGTGTCCTCGGACGACGAGTGCCCCACCAGGAACTCCGTAGTGATGAGTAGCGAGGATGACATTAAGTGGGTCTGCCAGGACCTGGACCCCGGGGACTGCACCGAGCTGCACAACTACATGGAAAGGTTCCATGAAAACGTGTAAGCCAGACACACACAGACGCTGGTCCTCACTCACCTTTCAGCCTTTAATTCCAGGATGTGTAGCAGTGGTGCCCCCGGAGAGAAATCAAGCAGCAGGACAGGAGGAGGATGGCGTGGTCAACAGAGCCTCAGCCAGCGACCCCGGCTCGGCCGGACACCCACATTCCAGCCTACGGCGTCTTGCTGAAGAGGTTATCGTGCATGGCAAGGTTTCTAAAACTGGAGTCAAACACAGGTTCTGAATCACTGAGCGTCTGAGAGTTTCCAGGAAAGAACAGCCTTTCTCTCTCTCTGTAATCAAAACAATCTGGATATTATAAAATCCACATGGCTCCAGTATTCAATACTGCAGACTATGGAAGAAAAGCGCAGCTCAGGTGGGGCATCCGTGGGTCAGTGGGAGGAGGCGTGTCGTCGAAACCGGAGCGGCACGTCTCGCTGTCACAGGCAGTCCAGTGCCGCCGTCGGCCGTGGCAGGCATGATTGTGGGTCACTGTCTCTCAAAGACTGGGCCAGAGCTGGCTCAGGTCCTGGACAGGCCAAGGCGGTGGCTGACAAGGACTGAAAGGGAACATGTGGGCCACTAGGCCACAAATGCCTTTGTAACTACATGCCAAGGACAAAGGCACGGACGCAAATCCTCTGAGCCCTTCAGAGCACTTCTTTATTTGTAAACTAAGGATACTGGGCATAGAATTTGAATCAGGTTCAGAGAACCAGGCTCTTTTTATTCACAGCAAGTTCACAATGGTTCCATTTGTATTCCTCCACTGCATCGCCACCCTCCCCAAAGCCGCTGGTCACGTGTGGGTGGGGGAGGTGCAGGGCAGTTTCTAGTATTTGCTGAGTCTTTTTCAACCCCTGGGTTTTGTGTCAACTCCCAAGTGACATTCTATAGAGAAGTCCCCCCCACCACCAACCTGCGCATATGTCCCACGCCGTCCATCTGTGAAGAGGCCAGTCTCTGGGCATGGGCAGTATGTACGCACAGTGAATTCCACACCAGGGGATATACGTTCCCTTGCTTTTCTAGAAAAAAAGAGCCACTTGGGATGGGTCTTTCACTGTTCATGGCAGATCTCCCATCCAAGAATGTGCCCTCGAGACTGTTGAGACAAACCTGGGTGCTGGTATGGAATGTGCAGGGCGTGTGGAGTTGGGGGGTTCCGGGTGCGAAAGCAGTGGGTCCAGCACGCACCCAGACAGCACAGAAGACTTCTTCACCTTGGAGGTGGGAACCGGTGGGGGCCTCGGTGCGTGTGGTGGAGATGCTGGTTTGCAAGTGCTTGATCCGGCAGTCAGCCCCGAAAGGTTTAGCGTTGCTTAAGATCAGCATGACTCTGGACATCCCTGAATCCCCTCACTTGCCAAACCTGTGAAGGGAGACATCAGAGGATTCCTGCCCCCATCTCACACTCACTCCAAGCTAGACAATGGTATGTTGGATGATTGCCAGCCAGATGTGATCCTTTGAAATATGGTCGGGGACAGGGGGTGGCGGGCAGGAGAGGCTGTGCTGTTTATTCCATCTTCCATTTTTCCATCTGAGTCATTTTATTTCTCTCTCTGCTCTTTAGATGTGTTCCAGTCTCTCTCTGTGTGTCTCTGTATCTCTCTCCCCTCCGAACCTCTCTCCTTGCTTCCTTTCTGTGTCTGTAACTCCAGGTGTGTCTTCATTCCTTCTCCTCTCCACAGAACTGAATTCTTTAGATCACGTGTCAGTTTCACCTGTTTATGCTTCCAGCCGAAGCCCTCTCCCCTGCAGTTGTGGTGCTATCAGTTTGCTCTTGAGACTGGGGTTTCTGCAGCCGGTAAGTCACCTGCTCCTGTCCGCAAGTTTGCTTACCTTGTTTGGCTGGGTGATTAAGCTGTCACCCCTTTTCGATGGGACTCCTGTGCTTTCAGTAGTGTCCTCATATTTCTTTCCATTCTTACCTGTGTCGCGTTCCGTTGAATACTGCAGCCGCTGCCCACTCCCAAATCCACCTACGTGTAGAATGTACTGTAGATTATAAGAATGTAATATATATTTATAAACTTACTGACTGTAAATATAAAGTTTGCATTCAGTGGCTCATGGCTGTTCTGTGTCTTTCTACATGTTGACCCCCTCCAAGGGGCTCGCATCAGTTGCAGATGGCTCTGCACATGCTGTGGCTCTAAATGAAATGCAGATTTAAGGATCCCAGCACAATCCAATTACACCCTTACATCGTGTAGCACTGCTCTCTGCATTGAGAGGACGTTGACGCATGGTGACGAAGTGCACTGTGTACTAAGCGTCTCTCCTTCAGGACCTGAAAGGATTTGCAAATAAATCACACGTGCAATTCTCTCCTAAAAGCCTGCTGACTGATAGCGGTGAGTGGGAACGGTGGCAGGCAAGCATGTATTCCAGCCTCCCTTTGGGCTAGGGTGAGGAAAGCTGTCCTTCCTTTGGGTCTCCAGTGTACACACCTGCAGCAACACGGGGCTGGGTTAAAAAGTTGACCCCTTAACCGCAGACTCAAGACCAGTCCACATTACAAGATGTTGCATGGAACCTTACATTCATGCAAACAATAGCAAGTGATCATTTCGTCAGCCATTATTTACTGAGCAGCTACTATGTGTCAGGAATAGCTGTGAGCGCTGGAGACAGTCTCATACACACGACAAATGCACATGCACTCTCAAATCCTTACTTATGTCTCTTGGGGTGGGGGGATAAACAGCAAACAAAATAATTTCAGATAGTCATAAGTCTGGGCTTTTTCTTTCTTTCTTTCTTTCTTTTTTTTTTTTTTGAGACAGGGTCTTTCTCTGTCTTGTTGCCCAGGCTAGAGTGCAGTGGCACAATCTCAGCTTACTATAACCTTCGTCTCTTGAGTGCTCAAGCGGTCCTCCCACCTCAGCCTCCCGAATAGCTGAGACTACAGGCACACACCACCACACTTGGCGAATTTTCATAATTTTGTGGGTGTGGAGGGTCTTGCTATGTTGCCCTGGCTGGTCTTGAACTCTTAGGCTCAAGCAATCCTCCCACCTCGGCCTCCCAAGATGCTGGGACTACAGATGTGAGCCATGGAGCCCAGCCAGTCATATGTTTTATAAAAGACAATGAAACTGGTTGCAGAATGGAGAAGATTGAGCCAACTTTGAAACCCTTGACAACTTCACCTTAGAAATCTGGATTTCTGGCATCACTTGAGAATTCAGACACTGGCGAAATGGGGCTTCCAATCTGACTTGGCCCCGCTGGGGCAGTGACACTGAGGGTTTGAGTCCTCTCCATCCATGGTGTCTTCTGGACCCAGACTTAACCAATCCGTATGGTCCACCTCACCAGTCTTCTAATAGAGAATGTGTCTCCCAAGTCACGTCTCTACCCAAAAGCGGGGAAACAGAGAGGGAGGGAACCGCGTGTTTTCAACACAATTTGAAAGAGCGCATTGCTTTATGAAAGGGAAGAAAATTCCTGTACATCTCCTAGGCAAATATAGAATGTCATTGCCTGAAGAACACAACTGAAGATGCCATTATGATGCAACCTGTCATGCAATCCCTGTGCCCAGAATACAAGAAAGAACTGACAGGAAAGTCTTCACTGAAATGTCCATGGGGTGTCTTTTCGAATGTGAATAATGTGTGCGGCTTGCTCACTCATGCCGCCTGTGTGGCCCCTGGAGGCAGTGAATTTCCCCAGCTCCCCAGGAAGAGGGCTCTGGAAGCCAGAGGGCCCCCGGCCTCATCAGCACCTCTGTGGGGGGCCCGTCCCTCGAGGGCTTCTCGGTTCCCTCCCTGGACTCCAGCTACAGGTGCTTCACCTTAGCTAAGTACCGCAAACTGGGCAGCTGGAGTCACAGAAACGTGTGGTTTCACTTTTCTGGAGCCTGAAGTCGGAGCTCAGTGTGTGCACAGGGCCAGTTCCCTCCGAGGGTGTGTGGGGGCTCCTCCAGGCCTCTCCCAGCTCCTGCAGCTGCTGGATCCTTTCTAGTTCTTGGCTTGTAGAAGTGTCACTCTGATCTCTGCCTTCACCTTCATGTGACATACTCCCTGTGTGTGTGTCCACGTCCAAATCTCCCCTTTATTGTGAGATGGGGATCTCACTCTGATACCCAGGCTGGAATATAGTTGCATGATGAACGCTCACTGCTGCCTCGACCTCCGGGGCTCAAGCAAACCTCCCACCCCAGTCTCTCAAGTAGCTGGAACTATAGGCGCACACCACCATGCCTAGCTATTTTTTTGATTTTTTGTTAAGATGGGGTCTTGCTATGTTGCCCAGGCTGGGCTCAAACTCCTGGCCTCAAGCAATCATTCCACCTTGGCCTCCCAAAGTACTGGGATTACAGGATGAGCCACCATGCCCAGCTCCAAATTTCGCCAAGGCATATTATACTAGGACCCACCCTACGCTGGTATGACCTCATCTTCACTCGTGACACCTGCAGTGACCCTATTTCCAAAAAAAAGGTTGTCTTCTGACACTGGCAGTTAGGATTTCCACTATGAATTTGGGGTCGGGGGAGACACAGTTCAACCTGTAACACCAGCCTCTGGTCCTAAGGTCCTGGGCAGCTAAGTCTGTGCACGGGCCGAGGGCAGCCAGCTATGACTGACCTGGCAATGGACTGGGGGGGCCCACTGGCCTTCCGGGGATGCGTCTCATCCCCGAGAGCTTTGCCCTTCCCTCGGTTTCACAGCCGTTTTACAAATGAGTCTGCTAGGACACCCTGGGAGTGCAAGTGAACAATTTATCTATTTCCTTCTGGGAAAGCTCAGAACTGTGAATTAATTCCCCAATTGACGCCTCCCACGGTGCAGTCATTAGCTCCTTGCCACCCTTTGTTTTGCCCTTGCAGCAGCAAATGATGCCCTGGCAGGAAGACGGGTGAGCCCGGGGTGTGCCCCAACAGAGACTGGCATCCTCTGAGCCAGTGATGACAGTGGATGACTGCTCGGGGGTGGAAAAGGGAGACAGAGGCGAGAAGGGCTACAGGCCAGACGCCCAGTGCAAGCATGACTTGGATCGGCAGAATCGCCAGCAGGTCCTTCTCAAGCACGTGGTGACACGCCTTCCCCACATCTGACCCCAAACGATATGAGTATATGGGAAAACATGCTGATAGGGTAATCAGAAACGAGAACCGGAAGGTCTGTCCTGGGTACAAAGGCTTCCTGTGTTCTGGGAGATGTACTGGTTTCCTGGGACCCTCATAGCAAAATCACCGCAAGCTGGGCTGCTCACAGCAGCAGGAATTCACCCTCTGACCATTCTGAGGGCGGGAAGCCTGAAGTCAAGGTGTTGGCAGAGGTGGTTCCTTCCAAGTGTTATGAGGCCAAATCAGCCCCTCGCCTCCTCTTTCAGCTCCAGGCAGCCCCTGGCAACCTTGGGACTCCTGGCTGTAGACACATCACTCCGGTCCCTGCCTCTGTGACTGTCTGTGTGCGAGTTTTCTTCGTGTAAGAAATTCAGTCACTGGATTTTGGAATAGACCCTAACTCAGTATGGCCTCATCTTACTTTGATCACATCTGCAAAGACCCTATTTCCATATAAGGCCACATTCACGGGGACTAAGGGGTAAGACTTCAACATAGCTCCCTGGAGACACATTCCCATCCACTCCAGGAGAAAGAAGTCCCCATGGTAGAGAAGAAGTTCTGTCTTCCTGTTTGCTTTAAAGAGAATCCTTTCATTGCAGGTGATTAAATAAATAAGGTGGGCTTCAGGAAAAAATAGCAGGAGTGAGGAACAGGACGTGCTGCTTTCTAGGATGCAAGCAGCGGTGTGTCCAGGATGGTTGGCCCAGGTGCTCCCTGTCTCTTCTCCTCTCTGCGTTTTCCTCTGTATTTGCCCATTTGTCTTCATTCTCGGACAGCCTGCTCTATGTAGCAGCCTCCGGAAACCCTAGACTTGTTATTAAAGTTGTGCAGGTGACAATCACAGAGCAGAGACAGTTTCACTCCCAGCATGTTCAGAAAAAGTCCTCCGCTGCCTCCTGTTGACCAACGTGAGTCACTGGCTAAACAGTCAGATCTGTTGACTGAATGGCCAGCCCTGGCACCTGGAGAATGAGGGGCAAGTCCTCATCTAAACTGCAGCCTAGAGACTCAGAGTGGAGGTTCCAAAGGCAGCACGCAGACACTCTGCCATTAACTGCGGAGGGGATGCTGATCTCGCAAAGCAATGCATCCCAGTTCATTGCCTCCTCCTGGCTTCAGCTCCCTGCATTTTCCATTCCCACAAGTTTTGCTTTCTAGACATTCGAGAAGACTCCTGAGCCAATATTAAGGAACCCCAGGGAATGCCGGGCCATGCTGAAGAGTGGGAGTTGACCCCCCCCGACAGACGGCCTCTGCGGGGCCACTGCAGAGACACCGTCCAGTCTGGCCGAGTTCCTGTGAGTGTCCCCGCAGGGCCAGCACTCTGTGTAGCTGTTCTTTCTTGAACAGCCAGACCTTGAATTTCTCACAGCTGTGTTTCCTGATGTTGAGTGGATCCTGACTCACCAATTACGCTAATGGACTGGGAGCCTGGTGGCTGACGATTGTCTTGTGACTTTCAAAGCTTCCTCCTGGCTCTCCTTTGTTCCCCAGGCAGACAGAGCATTGCCAGGCTCCTGGGTGAATCTTCTAAGTAGGCAGTCAATGTTTTCTAAATGAAAATTAACAGGGAGACCTTTAAAAAAACATGAGTTAAATCATGTCCCTCCTAGCTTAAAACCCTCCAGTAGAGGCCCATAATTCCTGCAATAAAACCCGGACTCCTTCATGTGACCAAAATATCTTCTGTGATGCGGAGCTGCCTGCCACCCACCCTCATGCCAACCACCTGCTCACTTGCTCCCTGCACTCCAACCCCGCTGGTTTCCCTCTGTCTGTTCCTCTGTCAGCAGAAGTGCACTTCCGGCTGGGCTCGGTGGCTCACACCTGTCATCCCAACACTTTGGGAGGCTGAGGTGGGCTGATCGCCTGAGGACTGATTTTATATATCCAATTGCTCTGCTATATGGACATGACACTTGCATCTTTCACTGGGCCAAAGGCAAGCCTTCATTGGCTCCGTACTGGTCATTTCGGGGGAGACAGAAATAAATTAGATGCAATTTCTTCCCTCAAGAGACACATAGAAAATAAAACCTCTTCTCATCTCTTTCCACAGCAAGCTTGCTAGCTTTCTTTCTAGGCCTTGCCCCCTGTGAATGAAGCACGGTTTAAATGAAATGTCCCTTCCTCCCCAGATTCACCTTATTTAATGGAAGCCTTCCTCTGAACCAGGTTTCCATTAGTCCTATTCCATACAGTTGGTGACTAGAGTCTACTGGCAAGCAGACATTTTCCTGGCTGTTATGTGTTTTCAAGAACAGGGAGGGGGTTTCCTTCTTCCTCTCTAGCCCCTGGGAGTTGAGGCAGACAGTAGTGCCCAGTGCATTTCCCAGCTGCCTGGCCGTTCATTTGGGGGCACGCAGCTAATTCTTGGGAATGGCCGTGACCAGTAATGGCAGCTGCCACTTCCAATGAGAAGAGGCAAGAGCCAGTGTGAGCTCTCCACGTGCAATGTTGACACGTAGTACCACATGAGGGAACCTGGAGAGCATCCCGCCCTCATCAGACGCTTTTCAGCAATAAACAGACCTTTGTTCTGCAATACCACTGGTACGCTACATTATTACCGTAGGAGCCCACACTCTGACCTGATGAATACGATACTAATTAATGTATCCGATGCTGCTCAGCTTAGTGAGCGGCTGCATTCCGACAGGCACATCTTCATGTGGAAGCAGGAACTTGGTGAGAAGGTGGGGGTCAGACTCGGGCCAAACTTGGTAACTTTTCCCCATTAGGGATCTGCCTGACCTGGGCGCCCAGGAAGTCTTGGCCTGAAGGGGCTGAACAAATGCATCATCCTGAGCATGAAGAGGTCTCCCGAGGCCTCACTGTGAGTTTTATTAGCGCAACCGTCGCTGGCTCTGCTGCTCGCGCTCCTGGCAGGCATGAGCTCATTAGTGCGCTCAGTGTCTGCTTTGCTCTATCTGCAGTGATGCTGCCCAGAAGCCTGGCTTTCCCAGAAGACCCCTGTGCCGGCCGGTCCTCCAGCTGCCATGGCCGCCCTCCTCCCTTCCTGCTCCACGCAGATGTGCATTAGAGGGGCTGACCCAGCTCCAAAGAGTCAGACTCTTCTGGGCTGCACCTCCTTGGTCCTCCCTGCAGCTTCCTTGGACACAGCAAGCAGCTTAAGGTCAGGAAACAGCAGGCCGGAGCTCCGTGCCAGCTGCCTCTCCTTCTGAGAGCGGCAGATGCCAGCCGCCTTCCAAGCTCAAACCTCAGCGTGGCCTCTGCTGCTCAAAGAAAAGTGGAGGCTGCCAGACGGCTCCTGTGCTCCTTGTTAGTTTTTGAAGTATTTTATGATGCTAAGATCTGATTCTGTAATGCAGGCTGGAAACCAACACAAGTCACTCTTGTCCCTGAGCCTCCAGTTCACCACTGTAACGTGGAGAGAATGTCACTCGGACTAGGCACCCCTTGAAAGGACCTTGCAGCTGGTCACGGTCTGCGTGTACCCCCTAGCTTTCCACAATGTATCACTGGCTCCGCCTGAGCATACCTCTCTGGATCCAAATTCCCATGGTTTCTTTGGTGGTTACTGCTGCTACTTGAGACACACCCTTTTCTCATCTGTGCCTCCAAAGCTTTTGTTTACTCCCCAACTTCCACTTCCGTGACCCCAGCTTAGCCCCACGGCTTCCATCTGTGCCTGCTACTCCCCTGTGCCAGGCCTCTGCTAGAGCAGGTGAGCCCCATCCCACCAGAAGCTAGGGCCACCTCAGTAAGGTGGCTGGAGTGACCCCACAGGGGCAGCCACAGGACCTCCCCCAAGCAGCAGCCTCTTCTTGGCATGCATGCAGGAAGAGCTGTTCAAACAAAAACACTCAGCAGAGGTGGCCATGTTGAATTGGACACAAGTGTCCCTGAGACTCTGTTAGGTGCATTGTCTGGTTAGGACCTGGCTCTACCTTGGCCAGCCCTTGGCCTCCCTGCCAGCCTGGTGGGTCTGCAGAGAAGCTGGAGTTACTTAAGCCCATGGCCTCAAGTCAGCCTTCTCTTGAACTGAGACAGCATGGTGTTGTAACAAAACAGAGCGTGGCCTTCCAGCCTCAAAAAGGGTAGCGAAGGCTACACCCCAGAAAACAGATGAACTCCAGTGAAAACAGATTTTTAGCCTTCCCAGCAGGTCGACAGAGGTCCTAGAAAACAAAATCACCAGCACCTTCTTCTGTCCCTATTATTTTAGGAGGATGTAAACCCAATAATATCTTTAAGTCACCAGATTAAGCTAAATATCTGAGTGCATAATTTCCCTTTTCAAAATTTCCATTGCCCCATGAAAAGGAGCCACCCCTGTCCACCTGCAGGGTGGGTTTTCTGGGCCACTCTGTCCTGAAGCAGTAGGAGGTTCCTTCCCATTCTCCTCCTGCCCTAGCACCTGCAGTGGCTTCAGACACCACACGAGGTAGACTCTGCTGCTCTGTTGGGTGGCTCTGCCTGTTCCCAGGGAGCATTCTCCCAGCCATGACTGTCACCTATGATTTACCGGGGAAGATGGTCACTGAGCCTGGAGGGGGCCTGGACCAGAACTCAGGCACCTGCAAGTGAGATGACTTCTGGAATTAGATTTTTCTCCTTTGATAAATAAACAAAATCTAAATCCTCCCAGTTTTAAAGAGCCTCGAGGAATGTGCAAAACTCACTGTTGTTCCTTAGGTATTTGAAAATAACTATGGTTAACCACTACAACAAAAAATCACCTGGGTCTGAGGCCTAGCAAATCTCTGCTTCTTCCCTACTTTTGAGATGCTTTAAAGTATATGAAGGTTCTGAAAATAACTCCCCATCTGTCTCCCTGCTCCTCAAATAACTGAGACATAATCAATATGTGCAATTAAAATTTTCCATTTGTTGATAGATAATTGGACAGACAAATAGCCTGAGCTCTAAGTGTCAATATATAGATCTTGGCAAGGAGGATAATCTGCTATGAGCAGCTATTAATCATATCATGCACCTGCTTGGGAAGATTTCAGGAACTCTGTGCTGGAGAATCACTGGAGATTCTAGTCCATTAGAGAGTCTAGTCTTGATCTTCAGGCTCCAAACATCAAAGGAATTTTATCAGAGTCACATGGCCAGCAAGTGGCAAAGCTACATGTTTTGGGTAACGAGCAATTATTGGGTCGGGCACATTAGCTCCCAACCCCCTTGTCTACTACCTTCATAAATTCCCTGGGGCATCACCTCCCCTACTTGGGCGCATTCTTGATAGAACAGTAAAGGCCAGTGGCTGAGCTCTTTCATGGGCCAGGGACTCTCAGACAAATGACCCAGGGCCAAAGGAGCAGATAGAATGCGCCCAGCCCACCGGGAGCCATTGGCCCAGATGTTCCTGCTCAGGATCATTCCACAGCATCTGCCTTCCAGCCTCCAAAGCCACCTGTTCCCTGTCTATTTCTGCAAGTTCCAGGGGCCTTCTAGCAAATTTTTACTTTAGTGATGAGGTCCATTCTTTGCTTGCAACTAAACATCCTATCTGATAAAACTGGTCTTCCGCTCAGATGCTGCCTGATAAGAAAAGGATGTGTGTTGTCCCAGTGTGACACCCAGGCCAAAGTCAGCTGGGGAATCTCTGATGCCCTACGTTTTGATAAAACCCCACATCAGAGAGGGTACAAGTCAGGCTTCTAGGGAAAAGAAAATGGAGACATTTCTTTTTTTTTTTTAATAATTTTTTGTACATTTTGGAAGTGAGGAGACATTTATTTCAAGTGCTAGTTTAGAAAGGAATGGTCCATGGCTGGGGCATCCTCCACCACTGACTCACGAGCTCATCTAGGGATGCACTCCCCTCTACCAAGATTCTCCCCCAAGAATCATCCTCATCGACAGCCTTGCTCCAGCCCAGCACCGCGGGCATTTCAGGGTGGATGATCCTCTGCGGGGGACTGTCCTGTGCATCACAGGGTGTGTGGCAAGATTTGGAGCCACCCCCGGCCTCCCTCCACCAGGGCCAGTCTCCCCTGCCATTGGGACAGAACTGTGTCACCACCTGAGTTCCCTAAATCCAGCCCACAGGGAGAAAGAGAAAATAAAAGGCAGTGTCGGCTGAGCAAGCTTCTTTAGGACACGGCAGGGACCGGGCACCTCCCTCTCTCCATTAGCAGGAACTTGTCCCCAGGTCACTCCAGCTGGAGGGAAGGCAGGGAGGAATCTCCAGCTGAGCAGCAGGAGCCTGGCTAATGCACTGAGGATCATTTTACTAAATCAGGGGGCAGGGGCGGGGGGGGGGAGGAGTCACAGGTTCTGGAAACAAGCAGCAGTCTCTGTCACAGGCCCTGGCAGACCACTCTAAAAGCCCAGAGGCAAGGCAGAGAGGCCTGGATTCAGGTTATCTCAGCTGGATATCTGTGGAGATAATTATGTGTGCATGTGTGTTTAACACACATGCAGATGGCACACATATAAAGCATACATGTGCACGATACATGCATGCATACACACACATGTACTTACATGTTTATATAACATAAAAATACATAATACATGCATGCAGAGGTATATTTATACACACATCTATACATAGAAAACTCGCATGTACATAACATACATGCACACATATATGCATAAATAACACACATATATAACATATATATATATATATATATATATATATCTTTCCTGGGTTCTCTAGGGACGGTGGACCTAGAGCTAGAGAGGTTGTGAGAAGTCAGTGGGCTTCATCTCTCATGGGCAAAAGTATATTCTCCATTGCTGCAGCAAAGCCAGTGGGTTTGGAGCAGGAGCTTTGGGGTCATAGGGACACAGATTTGAGCTTGCTGCTGGGGCTAACCCCATGGTACAGAAGATGCAATTTAGTTTTAAAGAACAGAGGTTTTGAGGGCAGACAGTTGCTGGTTGGGATCTATGCTCTGCCACTTCCTCGCTGTGAAAGTCTACCGACCCTATTCCTTAATGACTATTCCCTTGTTTACTTCACTCTAATCCTCAACTATTTCCTATGCAAAATGGGAGTGACACACATCATCGGGTTGTGAGGAGGGTGAGGAAACGCTGCACGTTGCCTGGCTACGTGAAGTGCTCAGTCAGCAGGAGTCCTCGCTGTACATGTCACCAGGTTATTCCCTCACAGATGCCGGGGGTGGATTACGGCAGTGGACTACCTTAGCGGTTCCTGAAAAATCCTGGAGAGCTTTTACAAAATCCAGATAGAAAAGTACCCCCACCCCACCACCCCCTTCCGAGACGTTTTCAGTTGATCGATCAGGGCAGGGCCTAGGAGTTTGTATTTGTAAAGGCTTCCCCAGTTGATTCTGATGTACAGCCAGGCTTGGGAAGTGGCCTTCCAACACTAAAATTTTATATTCCAATTCTTTAACTTCACTCTCTGCCCTTTTATCTTCATGCCAGAAACCCCAGCCTCCATCCCTTCCCAAGCCATTAATAAGCATTTACGACTCCCTGTCGTCCTTCCTCCTTCCAGTCCTGATCAATACTTCTCCTAGTATTTGGCACTCCCCTGCATGCACTGGGCAAGCTCTCAAGGTCAGTGATGGGCAAGGAATCTTCTCTTGAAACAATAGCGCAGACCTGTAGGATTCTGCGTTCCTGAACCAAATCCACTGAGTGGTAACTGGATGTAAAGCAGCCCTCTGCTCTGTGTGGGTGACAGAGTGAGATGGGAGCCACACCCAGCAGAATGCTGTTGTGAAGACCAATGCTGAATGCTGCAGAGGTGTGGCGAGCAAATGAATTCAGTGCAGAGGACAGCTGCTGGCCCCAGACACTGCTGCCACCAATGACAAATGAGCCTCCAGACGCCGGCTGCAAGGAGCTCCGCTCCTGTATGGAGCCTGCATGCAGTTCCTTAGGCGGCTTGCCAAGTGACCCCCAGAAAAAAGGCAAGACTTGCCTCTTCAAAGTACATGAGATAATTTATCCTACAACTGGACCTGTGCATTTTCACAATAGATAATGCATAAGGCTATTTCTGGCAGAGATTACTGTAGTAAGGAGACACTGGGAACAGCCTAAATGGCCTTCAGTAGGAAGCTAGCTAAGGAGTGCATGGGGTCCTCTGCTTCTGTGGGGTTATGACAGCATCTCAGTCCCCACGGACTCAGGACTGGCTTTCAAGGCTGAAAATGCTGACATGGGCTCTCCAGGGCCTATGTGGACCCCATAAGTGCCTCCAAGCTTTGAGGCCAGTGTGGACTCTATTGTCTAGTGGCATGGACTGGTGTAATGGATTGATTACAGCAAGGAGCCTCAATTCTTCTCCCTATGTGCGTACCACTTTCTTTTTTTCAGTTTAAAATATTAAATTGGTAAATACGGATTATATGTATTCAAAGCATACAACATGATAATTTGATATTATATATGCATTGTGTAATTATTTTCAATATATCTCTATAACTCTATCAAGTGAGGAGTGTATTTCTCCACTTTTTGAATCTCAGCTGACCTTGCCACTTGCCTTAGTTCACAAAATACGACAGATGTAACATTGTGCCAGCCCCAGACCTAAATGTCAAGGACCCTGAATGCTCGTCTGCTCATTCTTTAGAACTTTCTGGCTCTGTATCGACAAGCCGAGGCCAGTTTGCTGAGGAATGAGTCATGTAGAGCAGTTGCCCTTGTCAAGGCTGCAAACATTAAGACAGCCCTGCCAGCTGATCATGGAAACATCAGTAAACTCAGCCAAGATTTGAGAACTGTCCAGCCAACGCACAGACACACGCATTGGATAAATGTTTGTTACCAGTGGGTTTAGTGCTTGTATATTAGGTTTAGTGTTTGTATATTACGCAGCAGGAGATAACTGATACATCAGGGCCGGGCTATGGTAGTTCTCTAATCTTCATAGAGTCAATGTGGCTTCTTGTTATCACACAGCATTCTGTAGGTTCTATAGTATAAAGGATCTGTGGAGTCTCCCATAAAGTAACCCCAGGCTTCCAGGACCCCCAGATATGGCCCAGGTGCAGAAAACTCAGACCTCATCATCACCAAAATAAGCATCTCTGACACTCTAATGGTCTCTGGGGAAAAGGCATGGGCAGCTGTGACCCAGAGCCAGCAAAATAGTGACTATCACTGTGGTTGGCTTTTTCAATAGAAATATTAAGGTTTACAAGGGAAGTCACTGTCATCAGGTTACACTGGTGGTGATACATGGCAAAGACAAGTTAGAATCTTGATGACAATATTCTCTCCACACTGTCCCTCTAGGGCAGAAAACTGAAGTGCCTACTAGGGCCAGGCAGGTAATGAAATGTGTGAGTCATCATACTTGACTACATCTTCTTCAACACAGAAGCACATTGCTTGCATATTAAACAGGTGCACAAAATCTTTACTTATACAGAGAATGAGCCTCTCGATCATTGTTCTTGGAACACAAGGATTGACTCTCCTCTTGACTTTTGCATGAGAAATACATGAGCACACACATCATGATATATAGCAACTGCCAATTGGGTTTAGTGTCAGGAGGACAATTAAAATGGGTAGGGACTGAGGAAACATTTTTTCTAAAAGGAATGGCCACCCCTTTAACACCAAGCATGTGGAAATGTAAGCCCAGTGTCTTCAAGCTTTTCAAATTTTCAGGAGAATCAGAAGCTTCAATCTTTATGTGAAATCTTCAGATAGGCAATTCCTAGTATCCATCTAACAAATAAATCATGTTGGGATTGTAGGAAATAATAAATGAAGGAGGTTATGCTCTCTGACAGTGTGGTTAAAATAAAAATAACAGGTAAAATGAATTGAGTGCTCACAAGCACAATGTTAAGCAAAAGAAATGAGACACAAAAGAGCACATGCTGTATGATTGCATCTGTAGGAAGGTCAGCCACAGGCAAAATAATAAACCGTGGTGCGAGTCCAAATAGTGGTTACTGTTGAGGCGATACTCCCTAGAAGGGGCCTGAGAAAGCCTTCAATGAGCACTGCTAATGTCCTATATCTTAATCTGGGTGGTGGTTTCATGGGTGGTTACATATTTAAAAATTTGTAGACTGGACTGGGCAGATCATGCCTGTAATCCCAGCACTTTTAGAGGCTGAGACAAGCAGATTGCTTAAGCTCAGGAGTTCAAGACCAGGCTGGGCAACATGGCAAACCCTGTCTCTTCCAAAAATGCAAAAGTTAGCCAGCTGTGGTGGTGTATGCCTATAGTCCCAACTACTTGGGAAACTAAGGTGGAAGGATTACTTGAGCCCAGGAGGTCGAGACTGCAGTGAGCCAAGATCACGGCACTGCACTTCAGCCTGGGTGGCAGAGTGAGACCCTGTCTCAAAAATGAAAATAAACATGCTTTTTAAATTAAAAATAAAAATGTGCAGTTCTGTGCATTTTCCTAAACTTAAATTATAGCTCTATCAGTATAGCAATAATGATAATGAGAGAAACTATAAGCAACTTTATGTTATAAATATGAAAAAAAAAACAGAAAAATAGGCAAAATATATTGAGCACTTATATTGTGCCAAACACTGATCAAGGCTAGTTCCCATATCTCATTCTCACAACCACCCTATGGTGGCAAACTTTACTATCCCTAATCTATATTACTATCCCTAATCTAATAAATGAGAAAATTGAGGTTCGTAAAAGTGGAACTCCCCAAGTTCATGTTGGTTGGTACACAGCAGATGCAGGCTATGAGATTAGTGTGCCTGGTCCCAGAACCTGCATTCATAACCCCCGTCCTATGCGTACACGTGCTGTGCCTGTACATTCTCACACACACACCCTCAAGGTGACAAACCCAATTTATATCTTTATATGCCTACTACAGAGAGGACCCAATTTAATTTCCTCTTTTTACATTTTTGTTTACAGAGGATTCAGCTGTTCCAGTGAGGCTATAACTTCTCCGTGATTTAGAGGAGCTTTCTACAACTGAAAACAATACATGTTTCCTGTCATTTATATCCATTAAGATCCTGTATGAAAAGTTGTATTAATTGCAGCTTATCAATCTGTTAACTAGGCTTGGTGAGTAGTGACCATGTATTTATGATACCAAGGCTGAGCCCAAAACTCACCCAACTTGGTCATCACTCAATAAGGCAGGAGCTGTTGAGGCAGATCTGTCCATGGTGCTGATTAACTCACTAGAGAATGAACAAGGCTATTCCCACCCATCCAGATGCAAGCTCTGGTATTATCTATCCCTTGCTCTGAAGGGGAGTTTAGGATCAAGATCACTTCAGACAAATTAGATTATATTTTCAAGTCAGCCAGATGAGGGTGAAGTTGGTTAAGCTTTTCCAAAAGCTGTACTTGAGGAAAAGGTAGCAAGGCAAGGCTTAAGTAGACCCATGAAGAACAGAGGTTGAGGTTTGATTTAAAAAAAATTTTTTTTAAGAAAAAGTCCTTTGGCTGGATGCAGTGTACAGTGGCTCATGCCTGTAATTCCAGGACTTTGGGAGTCTGAAGTGGAGGATTGCTTAAGCCCAGGGGTTTGAGACCAGCCTGGCCAACAAAGTGAATTTTAAAAACTAGCCAGCCATGATGGTATATGCCTGTAGTCCCAGCTACATGGGAGGCTGAGGTAGCAGGACTGCATAAACCTGGGAGGTCGAGGCTGAAGTGAGACATGATGATGCCACTGCACTCCAGCCTGGGAGACAGAGCAAGACCCTGTCTCAAAAGAAAGAAAAGAAAAGGAAGAGAAATGGAAAGGAAAAGAAAGGAAAGGAAAAGAAAAAGCAATTTGTTACATAAATCTTATGCTGGTTACAGATTCTGCAGCACAAATGATATGTTGTCAGTAAAGGATTTATATAGGTCTGATCAGGAGGACATTTATTAAAGTCTCTTAATTCCCCATAGGAAGTGGTGTTGTGTCTGTTCAGGGTTACAGAAGTCTTAAAGGGGGGTTACCAAGGCTCTTGCAAACCCAGCTACGTTAATCTGACGTAGCTGTGAAGTGGCAACCTCATAAGTCCCTTTCCTGGCTTCAAAAATGACTTTAGTAAGTCACAGCTCCTAAATCTCACATGCCATTTTGAGTATGATTTTAGGCATCTTCCTATATTGTCCACAGATTATAAGAAATGACAAAGCATCACCTGTGCAAAGTTATGCTTCAACTATTTAGGGAAGAACTACTTAAGACAGAAAGAATTCAAATCCTACAGGGCTTCAGAGGTACTGGGCACGGCGAGCTTAGCCAGGACCCACGCAGAAATGCCACGGTCACCAGATTATTCCTAACAGCATCCAATATCTTCTTCACCATTTCCAAAATAAATAATATCTCTAGCTGATTTTGCTATGTTAATGATGCTATAGTATAGAATATAAATAGAATTGGCAACAAGGAAGTAGAATTGCTCTCAGATACTTAATTTCGCGGGATGTCTAGGGAACCCCGGTAGCACCAAAATCAGCTGTATCCACCACATCAACTGCTATTCTTGGGGCCACACAGTAAGAGATTCTTCCTCACTGTCAGGCATGTGGTTTGCAATCATCTCGAGTTTGGGTAGTTTTATTGTTTTGTAGAAGCAACAGAATGTGGCACTTAAAAGGTCAAACTACAGCCAGACTACCAGGGTTCAATCCTTGGCCCTTCCCTTCCAGCCCTATCCACCCAAGTAATTTATCTATCATTTCTCTGCTTTAGCTTTCTAACCTGTAAAATGGGAATAATAATGAACTATCTCAAAATACGGTTGTGGCGACTGAGTAGATATCAACTATTTAAAACAGTTCAGCGAAGCAAGAGTTCAATGAAGTCATTGAACATTGTGTTCTTATCTTCAGCCCCTTCAGGATGTTTATAAGATATCTTGCCTTTTTTTTCCCCTCTGAGCCAAAATAAATAGCATTTTCCACTAAGAAGCTTGTTGGAGATGGACAGATTTCTTGGTTGCAGGCAACAGAAATGGACCCATTATTGGAAAGAGATGAGGGGCTGAGAGAACAAATGACTGGGGATAAATGCCTAAGAGATGAACAGAAGCAAGGGAATGGCAAAGAGTGGGATATTGGATTCCACAGCAGACAGAGGTAACACAAGCCACTTCTATTCCTGCCATGGATATGACCTCCTAAAGCTCCAGCTTCCCTGTACTTCTGGTTCAAGAATTACAGTTCCTGAAGAAATACGCAGGTTGACCAAGCCCTAGCCAAGTACCGACCCAGCTGTGAGAAGAATCTCACACCTTCAGCTTCCAACTCTCTTAAAGTGATCACTGGTATTCAACAGTCAAAAAAAATGACAAAATCCCACTGGAATGAGAGGCACTAGCTACTGAGCAATGTTCTTCCCTGAGGCAAAAGCATCTCCCATGGGTAGTCCACCAAGAGATCTAGAGGAGTTGAAATGCAAAAACAGGTCTGCTGCTAGCTCATTAAACTTAAAGAAAAACTTGAACATGAAAGGGTTGTAACTTTTCTTCACTCCTCTCCCATTTCTTCTCAGTTCCTGAACTCAAATAATTACTGAAATTAAATATAGCAATTGAGGCTGCCTATTGTTTCTTGCTAGGTCATATGTTACAGAGGCACCTTCAAACTCAGCCATCCGTCTGAATTGCCTCTGGTGTATGGCTCACACAGTGGTTATTGTAAAAAGACACCCAGGAATGAGCGCTTGCATTATTCACTTCATTTATTTTGATACAATATTTGGAGCTACTGCATTAAATTTTCTTACAATGTCCTGTCATTTTTCCCTCTGCCAGCATCTGCTTCACACAGATAATATAACACACAGAGGGTGAAAAAAAGTTGTCTGCAGAAGGGAGTAGAAATTATTTAACTTGATTTATACATTGGGGTTAGCATTTTTTTTCTTCTCCTCTCAAAGGCTCCAATAGCATAAAACATTTCACTAATGAACATATCAATGTATCTGTTACTAAATGGGTAAGGCAATTAAGCTGTTGTTTCCTAAGATGAAAAGAGACGACGTTCCGCTTTCTTTGGGGGAGGGGTTTCATCTAACTAAAGCTAGCTCTGACAGCAGAAACGCTAAACAGGAAGCCCATGTGTGTACTTTTATCAACGTGACAGACTGGAATCTTCAAGTTCTGGGCGATCTTGCTTCTCAGTCTAACAAAACCACCAAAAGACAAGCAGCTGTCCTATTCAGAGACTGGTGCTGTTTTACAGTCATTAAATTTGTCACTTGTGGCTGAGAGAAGCTAGGCAAACAGGAATTGAATTCAATTGAATTTAAAGGTCCCCAGCATCACGATAACCATGGGAAAACAGACCAAGACAACAGAACCCAGTTGAGGAAGAAGAGTTGAAATGACAGGACGTCAGAATTCCCAGCCCAATGCTCTCCTTGTTAGACACACTGGTTCCAAAATTATCCAGAGATGAATGTACAGGAAGGAAAGACAATGTAAATAAAAAACCAGTATTTTTTATTCTTATGTTTACTTCTCCAACTTTCGAAAAAGAAAACTAAATTCTTTACGAGTGAAAACTCTGTCTGCCTGCAGTTGGGTCTGATGTCCAGTTTGTGTACACCAACAGGGGCACCCCAGGTGTTCACGGGCAGTTCCATTCTGATTCATCAGTGTTCACACTAGTTATTAAACATTCTGAATGCATCCCTTTTGTCAACCAAGAGGTCAAAGAGGACGTAGTAGTCAGCTGCTGTTTTGCTGTCAGCAAAGTTTCCACTTCTTTCTGGCAAGGACATTCCAAATTTCCTTTGGGGCAGCCACTTTTCCCCTGTCAGATGCAGTCTGGTGGAGCTCTCAACCACGCTGCCTTAGTTTCCTCCACTAAACCACGTCTCCTTGGTGCCCTCGAGAGCCCAGCCACTGGTTTCTGTTTCCTATTCCTGCTCTGTCACCTCGGTTTTCTCCTGTCCATTTTAAGTCTCATTTTCATTCTACTTTTCCATTTTGTAAGACACCCTCTAATAAGGCCCATTTCTCTCTAAGTTAGTCAAAATCCATTTCTGTCACTGGCAACCCAATGAACCTTGGAGGAACTCCAAAATATAAGTCCCTTAGTCTTCTAGAAATGATAGAAATCCATGAGTTAATGTAAGTCACATCCCACAGATGGAATTAGCTGGCTGCAGGAATGCTTTCAAAAGCAAACCTGCCTGACAATACAGCTTGGAGACAAGTTATCGATGAGTTTAAAATGCCTCTGTATGTCATCAGGAAGCATCAACTAGGAAGAAAATTCTGTAACGATGGAACTCTTAACATGTTATTAAATGTTTGTTGAAAATACAATACTGACTGACAAGTGTGGGCCTCAGACCAAATAAGGTCTGGGAAGAATTTAATCAATATTTATGCAGAACTGTGCAGAAAAACTGTTCCTTATTTTATTAAAAACCTATTTTCCAAAGGCTTGTGTGAGTATACCTGGAGGTGTCTGTCCATCTACACTTGTCCTGTTTCCTCATGAAAACAACCCTGGACTTTTCATTCATGATACTCATGATGCTTACATTTATTAGGAAACACCCAGGCAGTTGTAAATGACAGAATCCTGGCTCAAATTGTTTTAAGCAGAAAAGAGAATTCATAGGCACATGTAAAATAAAACGATGTCTGGAAGGGACCAAGACTGAGATTCTCTTTGTCCTCTGGCTCAGCTTTCCTCTGAAATGACATGACTCTCAGGTAGCCTCTTCCAACATGGTAACTGACCCGGAAGCCTCGCACACACGTTCTCCCGGTTTCAATCTCTAAAGAAATGTTCTCTCCTCTTGGCATTTCTACGAAATGTCCAAGAACTGAGCCTCATTGGCTGACAAGGGTCAAGTGCCCATCCTTGAACCAATCACCATGGCCATTTAGATTCTATCTTCTGATTGGTTAGGTAGGAGCCACACCTCCCCTGCTAGGAGTGGCCTAGTGGCCCCATGCAAAAAGCGGGCTTTCCCAAAGGAAGGTCAGGATGCTATTACCAAGAAAAAGGGCAAATTTAAATGTCCACTGACCTCTCTTCACACTAGAATGAAAGGTCTATGGTTCATTTCTGAAATAGCTTATTAGTAATTATCTTTTTTGATTTATTAAGAATTGTTTTTCTTTTCTCCTTTTTTTGAGACAGGGTCTTGCTCTGTTGCCCAGGTTGGAGTACAATGGTGCAATCATCGTTCACTGCAGCCTCCATCTCCCAGGATCAAGTGATCCTCCCACCTCAGCCTCCAGGGTAGCTGGGTCTACAGACACATCACAGTTTTTGTATTTTGTTTTTGGTAGAGTCAGGGTCTCACTATGTTGCTGAGGCTGGTCTCAAACTCCTGGCCTCAACTGATACTCCTGCCTCAGCCTCCCAAAGCACTAGGATTACAAGCATGAGCCATTGCACCTGGCCATGAATTCGTCTAAGCAGGAGAAACAAATATTATTTTGCCTCGTCCTGAAATCTCGCAATTTCTCTATTACCTACAAACTGTGTAAAATGAAGCAAGTGTGATTTGAAATCCTCACAGCTAAAGGGGTCTTTCTTCTTAGTCTTTGCTGCTGAGTGCCTTTCCTCCAAATAGCAAATACCATCTGTGGTGTGAGATTCTTCACTGGCCACACCTTCCCACCTGCCTGTTACTCCCCTTTCCTCCTGGGGTCTCACTCCCCAAAGACCCAACTCCTCCCTTCATCCTCCTCTCCCTTTCAAAACTTGTTCTCAGAATTCTAAGTAATTATGAGCTAAAAAAAAAAAAAAATGTCCAATGAGGCCAGGTGTGGTGACTCACACCTGTAATCTCAGCACTTTGGGAGGCCCAGGCGGGCGGATCATCTAAGGTCAGGAGTTCAAGACCAGCCTGACCAACATGGAGAAACCCCATCTCTAAATATAAAAATTAAAATTAAAAAATGTCCAGTGAGGTAAACAGCAGTAGATAATAAATGTTTCATTATCTACTAATAGAGGATAATGAAGCATCAACTATACATTATGCTTTCATCCCCAGTGCCCCCCAAACATGTCTGCAGTATCTGATGTATACAGCCAGAAGGAATGCTTGTGGCCATGGAAATTTTAGAATTGAATGGGGTTGGGAGGGGGATCACATTCCCATAGAGAGTCTGTGATGGCGATGAGGTGGGATGCTTTGAAGTCTGAGCAGGTTTTGCAAACTTATTCATGGGCTGCTTTTCATGATTTCAACAGGTAACATTACTTCATTCACAGAATGACCTCAAAGGGCTTCCCTGAGCATGCATACCCAAGAATGAGCCTTACGTTAACCTGACACTTTGTTATAGAAACAAGGAGTCTGCCAACAAGGTTCATTATCCCTGTTTGTTCTCAGCCCAAACAATGAGCATGGAGGCAGAGGGTCAGTGGCCCCATTCACACAATGGCCTGTGCAGCGGACCCCAGCCACCCCCTCTCATTCATTCACCGTCTTGCTTACTCATTCAACAAACAGCAAATCCTTCCGGATTCACACCGTGATCAGAACCACCTAGAGGCACACAATTACGTGAAGGAGGGTGGTGGCATGACCAGGTTGACAAGCCACTTGCCAGTGGGGCGCTTCCTGTTCCTCACACAGCGTATTCGCTTCCTAGGGTTGCCATAACAAAATGCCACAAACAACAGAAATGTGTTCCTTCATGGTTCTGGAGCCTAGAAGACTGAATCCCAGATGTCATCAGAACCCCATGCTCCCTCTGAAGTGCCTGGGGGGGAGGGGCTCTTTCCCTCCTGCAGCTTCTGGTGGCTCCCCAAATCCTTGGCTGTGGCCACATCATACCAGTCACTGCCTGTGCCATCCTGTGTCCCTCTTCTCCCTGAGTAACCCTCTCTTCCTCTTTTATCCTTAGGCCTGCTGGCCTTGGAATCTTCTCCTCTTCCTTATTTTTGTTGTTTGTTTTGAGACAGTCTTGCTCTGTCACCTAGGCTGGAGTGCAGTGGTGCGATCTCAGCTAACTGCAACCTCCATCTCCCAGGTTCAAGTGATTCTCCTGCCTCAGCCTCCCGAGTAGCTGGGACTATAGGCACACACCACCACTCCTGGCTAATTTTCGTATTTTCAGTAGAGACAGGGTTTCACCATGTTGGCCAGGCTGATCTCAAACTCCTGACCTCAGGTGATCCACCCATCTGAGCTTCCCAAAGTGCTGGGATTACAGGCATGAGCCACTGCACCCGGCCTTCTCCTCTTCTTATAAAGACACGGAATCATTGGATTTAGGGACCACACTAAATCCAAGATGTCATCTCTAGATCCTCAACTAACGGATCTACAAAGACCCTATTTTCAAATAAGGTCCCATTCTGAGGTTCTAGGTAGACACGACTTTCACAACATTCCAGACATTACAGAGAGGGACAAGCCAGGGATTCATCAAGGGAGCTATATGGGGTGATGAGTAGAACAAACATTAGAAGTCCTGTTAGGCTCTGGGTCATATTGAAGCTCCAAAGAAAACAAGCAAACAAAAATCTGAAACAGAGACAACAGTCTAGCACGTTGCATCCTGGGAGCCACACGGCATTTCACTGACAGGTGGTTTTCCTAGTGCCGACAGGTGCTGAGAGGAGGTGTATGTATGTGTGTGCACCGGACTGTGCAAGTGCTTTCCTTCACTCTCTTGTTTAGAGTAAAACCTGGGAACGCTGCCTCTCCCAGCAGCACGCAACACAGCTCCACAGACAGCTCCTTAAAACCAGTGCTGGCTGGATGCAGCAGCTCACACCTGTAATCCCAGCATTTGGGGAGGCCGAGGTGGGCAGATCATGAGGTCGAGACCAGCTTGGCCAGCATGGTGAAACCCCCGTCTCTACTAAAAATGCAAAAAATTATCCAGGCATGGTGGTGTGCACCTGTAGTCCCAGCTACGGGGGAGGCTGAGGCAGGAGAGTCGCTTGAACCTGGGAGGTGGTGGGTGCAGTGAGCCAAGGTCCCGCCACTGCACTCCAGCCTGGGTGACAGAGCAGGACCCCGTCTCAAAAACAAAATAAGACAACACCACCACCCCCCAGTGCTTTATCTGGCTGTATCTGCAAAGAATGCACCTCCATTAAGGGTTTCTGACTATTACACTAGCTAATTATAATAACCAGCCCTTCATAAAAGACTCATGGCCAAAATGGGCCTGTTTGGAGCCGTTCATTCCTGTCTGCTTTTCACAGAACAGGGAGGAATTTATCTTCGCAACAAGCTGAGAGCTACAGGGTGATACCCGCACGAGCCATTCAGTGGCTGCATCCTGCAGCAACATAAATTCTCCTGTGTGACGGGTAGAAAGCTTCATAGCCAACAGCAGCCCAGATGCTTTTTCATCCTAATTGCTCTGCAGACCACTCCTGCTCAGAGGGGCCCTCCGGTGAGTTACTGCAGGAACTGTAAATCGCGTGTGCATGGGAAGGCTACAGCCATCATTCTGCTGTTAGAGGCTGGTTCAGCCCACGTGTGTGGGGCATCGTGCAGAATTAGGCGAATTAGACCCAGAGACTGGAAGTTAGGGATGAGGAGTTGTTCGTTGTTTGCTGCTTTGAGGGGTGACAAGTCGTGGCCGTAGCTGAGGGGAACAGCAGTGCCCAAGAGCTTTGTGTTCATCCTCCTGTCTGGCAGCCAGATTCACATTCGTCTCCGCCCTTCTCCAGGTTCACCGTGGAGTGCTGGAGGTCAGGGTGGGATGTTGCCTCCTTACGGGCAGGGAGATTTCCAGGCATCTGAGAGCTGGAAGGGGACTAGGATTTACGGGAAGAGTGGACTCATCTCGCTGGCAGGCTGGGTGCAGAGAGCTGGTGGCTGGAGGAGTGGCAGCCAGTGACATGACCCACCGCCACACAGCCATGGACCCATTGGGGCTGCTTTAAGCAGAAGCAAAGCCCAAGGACACTGCTCTGCAGCTCAGACCAGAGAGCTGTGTGGGGTCCAAAACTAGCTCTGTGGCTGCTGAGGACAAGGAGAAGGAGTTCAGGTCTACTGCAGGCTCCATGCCCCAATCCAGCCTCTGCTTCAGAAACTGAAACACTTAAGAATTGAGGGGCCGGGCGCAGTGGTTCATGCCTGTAATCCCAGCACATCAGGAAGCTGATACAGGAGGATCACTTGAGCCCAGGAGTTACAAACCAGCCCCGACAACAGAGCAAGGCCCCCTCTCTACAAAACACAAACAGAATTAGCCAGGTGTGGTGATGCATGCCTCTTCAGGAGGCTGAGGTGGGAGGGTGGCTTGAGCCTGAGAGGCTGAAGCTGTGGTGAGCCATGACTGCACCACTGCACTCCAGCCTGGGAGACAGAGCAAGACCCTGTCTCAAGAAAAGCAAAAAGAAAGAAAGAATCGAGGGTCCTACTCTGATAGCCGCATCTCCATCCATCCTACAAACTCAGATGCTACTGGGGCCAGATGAAAAGCAGTGACAAGGCTGGGAGTGGTGGCTCACACCTGTAATCCCAGCCCTTTGGGAGGCCAAGGCAAGAGGATTGCTTGAGCCTAGGAGTTTGAGACCAGCTTGGGTCACACAGCAAGACCCTGTCTCTACAACAAGAAAAAAAAGTAGTGACGTTGGTGGTGGCTGCGATGAACCAGAGACACACTCCCCTCAGAGAAGAGCAGCGCCACTCGGCACCAGCCGGTGGTGGTCAGGAGTGAAAGGTGAGGCTGGTGTTGACAAATGCTCTGATTCTGAAGGATAGCAGGCCTAAGGAGAACCATCTAGAAGTCAGGATTTAACAGAAACTCCTCCAATGTTTTCATGTAGGTTCCATTTTTAAAAAACATTCTAAAATCCAGACCAAGTTGGTTTGTGGCTCAGATATGACCCAGAGGCCACCAGCTTGCAGGCACGACCTCCCAGTCAACCCTCTTAATAATGGCAGTCAACGCTGACAGGACACCAGCTTCACATCAAGGGCTTGCTGAAAATGCTGCACGCCCCATCTCATTTAATTCTCTAGAACCCTGTGAGTGATTATTCGTTTCTTCATTCTTTCAAATCTCTCTTGAGCACCCATGATGGGCCCAGCAGTGAACCTGGTGTTACCCTGTCTCCTGACAGCAGCACCCTGGACTTCCTTTGGGAAACCCCCCTTCTTGCATGGACCCCTGGACCACCCCCAGGAAGGGAGGTGTGGCTCCTACCTGTCCAAGCAGAAGGCAGAATCTAAATGGCCACAGTGATTGGTTCAGGGACAGGCACGCACACAACTCTGTCAGCCAACGAGGCTCAACACTTGGACATTTCATGGAAATTCTAGGAAGAATGAACCTTTCTTTAGAGATTGAAATAGGAGCACGTGAGGCTGCTATTCTGGGGGAATGGCCATTATAAGGGGCGGAGTGAGGGCAAACGATAAAAAAGCGTATAAATGAACAAGGTCATCGCGAAGCTGATGGTGGCTCTACGGAAAAAGCCCTGGGGCTGGTGGCCGTTGGGGACAGGCAGTTGATGAAGGTCTGCATGGAGGACGCACATCTGAGCCAGCCTTGTGAGCAGAGGGATGCACGCTGTTGCAGGAAGGCAGGAGTGCTAGGGCCAGGGGCAGCGTGTCTGGGGAGGCCGACAAGGCTGGAGGAGAGGGCAGGGAGGACCATGCTGGGAGACGAGACTGAAGCCGCCATGGGCGGGCCCCATGTGGAGGGGCTGGAGGCTGTGGTATGAGCTGGAATGCCACCTGGTGCGGTGGTTCATGCCCGTAATCCCAGCACTCGGGGGACCAAGGCGGATGGATCACTTGAGATCAGGAGTTTGAGATCAACCTGGCCAATATGATGAAACCCCATCTGTATTAAAAATACAAAAAATTAGCCAGGCATGGTGGCAGGCGCCTGCAATCCCAGCTACTCGGGGGGCTGAGGAAGGAGAACTGCTTGAACTCAGGAGGTGGAAGTTGCAGTGAGCCGAGATCATGCCATTGCACTCCAGCCTGGGTGAGAGAGAGACACTCCTCCTAAAAAAAAAAAAACAAAAAAAAAAGAAGCAGCAGCAGCAGCAGCAGCTGGAATATTACTGTAAATGCAGCAAGAAGCTCTTGGTGGGCAGGAGCTGGTCTGCAACCTCTGCAGGTCACTGTGAATGCTGGAGGCGTGGACTGTCAAGGGGCAGCAAGAAAAAAATGGCTGGGAAGGGTCTTTGCAGAGGGAGGTTATAAGCACCTTGTCTGCAACGTGCTGACCTCCAGAGAAGCACAACGCTATCTTAACAAAAACTCCTAGAGGAAAGTGAAACACCCACCTTTCTACCCGGGAAAGGTGGAAAGGGCTGACTGACATTCCCCTGTTACAAGCCGTGAGTCCCAGAGACAAACCACCAACTGAGCATGTGCCCTGAAAACTCCTACTAATTCACCCAAAGTCTGAAACTCAAATATGAGCCATATGTCTGTCCCGGCACCAAGCACCGCAGACCTACACACTGCAATTCCCCAGTTTGTCATTATCTCACTGAAAAAATGTCATGTCTTTCAAAAACAAAAGTGGCCTTTGAGTGGATTTTCTGGTTGTTCATAGGATGAAGAGGCTGTGGAGAATCAACCCTCTCCTGGGATCCCTGGGGTTCCCTGGCAAAGCAGCTGGGAGCCGGGCCACTGACCAAGGTTGAGGAGGCAGCATGAGTGGCTGGCTGCAAATGCGTCTTTGTGCAAAGCTGAGAGATCCGATTGACGATCAAATGTTCTGCCAAGGTAGCTTTCTGACCTTAGGGAGTCCTCAGACTCAAATTATCCTTCCCTCCATCTAGGTAGCTGGAGGCCAGCAATTTCCACTTTAGAAATTCCTTTAAGTTCAAATGCTTCCAGCCCTATGTGAATGCAAATGTCCTTCCAGGGAAGAGCGGCTTTAGGCCAGGATTTTTGAAATAAGCCAGTGTTTTGACATAGTTTGATACAGTCGGCTGTCATTGCTCAGCAAGCCTCAGAAAGGTGGCACGGAGGACTGGGAAGGTCACTTTGGGGACCAAGGAAGGCGGCAGAAAGGGAATGCCTCAGTGGAGGTCCCCAGATCCCACGGAGGGTATAATTTTCCAGTAATGATGAAAGGGCTTTGCTGAACACTAATGATTTAGAAGAACCCCAGAGTAAAGTAAAGACAATTAAATTCAATGAATTCATCTGTACTTGTTCAGAGGAAGAGAAAAATACAGACGTCAGGCTTCCTCTAAGGGCGGGGAGCACGCTGGGCTGAGAACACCCCGGGCTTCGGATACGGTGTTCCGTGGGCTGTCATTGTCTTACTTCCACCATCTTTTCCCCTGTTGTTGGCTTTGCTAAGAAGACGCTCCAAACCCTTCTACCTCCGAAAAGTTAATATCAGTATTTACTGAGTCCTTGCCCAGAGTTGCAGTAAGGGCTTTTATAAGGTAGTTTTTCATCCTAACCGATCTGCAATGTTGTATCCACAGTTCTGAAATTATTTTTAAAAATCACTCTCAAATTCAGAATTTTTTTCCATAGGTTTGCATCAAAATATTTGGTGGGAAAACTTGCTGGAATAATGCTAAACAATATAACGTGCTTTTGTAGCACACTTCCTGTTGCTGTCTTACATGATTTACTAGAGAAATATTGTTTTTATAGCATAGAGTTCTAAGTCAGATTGGCGGTGTGTATTCGTGTACTATATGTCCATCTATGTGTACCATGTGTAGAAAGATAGACCAAGAGATTGTGTGTGTGTGTGTGTGTGTGTGTGTGTGCGCGCACGCACGCGCGCATGCACAAAACTTTAAATTTCTAAATCTTAAATCTTAGTTGAGCATCAGGGTTTTGGATGAATGACTGGGGACCTGGGGTAGATTGTACAGTTGTTTAAAATACCCACTCCTGTTCCTTAAGAACCAGTCCTCATAGGAGAATCGTTCACAACTGCCCTGCCAACATCAGACCCAGCCATGTGACTTGCTCAGTCCACTGGAATGGGAACAGAAGTGACTTTTGCTGCTCCCAGGAGTTTGAGTGCATGACACATCCCCCATGTCCCTTCTTCTTCTCCTCCCACAAGACCAGCAACCTCCCAGGCAAGAGCTATTAACACAGTTCATAGAATGTTCACAGATGTGACATCATAATAGACATAAAATGTGGCCCTGAAATCAATCTCTGATGAGTCACTGAGATGTATATGTGTATATTGGGGGGGGTCATATGTTTCTATAGCACAAATAAACCTAAATTGACTGATATGGGACTTACAGCCTCCATTCTCCATGCAGGCAACTGAGGCACAGAGAGGTTAAGCATCCTGCCCAAGATCACAAAGTCAGTCACTGGTGATGCCTGACTTCAAACTGGGGAAGTCTAAGTCCCAAATATACTTTGTTGAGCACCACGCTTGACCACCTCTCTCTAAGCCCACCTTTTATTTTGTTATTGTTTTTTGAGACAGGGTCTTGCTCTGTCACCCAGGCTGGAGTGCCGGAGTGCATTGTTGTGATCATAGCTCACTGCAGTCTCAACCTCCCAGGCTCAAGCAATCCTCCCACCTCAGCCTCCAGAGTAGCTAGGATCACAGATGCCCACCACCACACCCTGCCAATTTTTATAATATTTTTGTAGAAATGTTTTGCAGCATCTATGTTGCCCAGGCTGGTTTCAAACTCCTGGGCTAAAAACTCTCACTTCAGCCTCCCAAAGCTCTGGGATTACAGGTGTGAGCCTCCATGCCTGGCCATGAGCCCATTTTTTTTTTATGACTTTCCCTTTCCTGGGGAGATCCAAGCTCCCAGGGTCTATTCCCCTCATACCGCCCCCAATTCTAAGAAATCTCTTGTGTGACCTGGGGCTGATTCTATTTCTGTGCTGGCTGGCCTGATTGCTGCCTGCAGACCAGGACGACCCACGGGGTCTCATCAGAGCCCAGCCTAATGACGGAAGATTTTCGCAGAGTGCTGATTTATTTTCTTGCTTCCTGAGGTGTGAGCCGTGTGAGCCGTGTGGGTCAGAATAACTTACCCTGCTCTACTGAAGAGAAATTACCCTTCTACAGCTCCCCAAAGGACAATTGAGTCCGTCGTCCATATGTAAAGGCGGCTGCGGGAATGTTCTGTTCTGCAAGCATAAAAGCAGCACAGAGTGCACCTTATTATCACGCTTGCAGCAGGCCACCTCCTTCTTTAACGGTAAACTCTCCTGACATCTCCAACCAAGATAATTATGGTGCTTAGGGGAACTTTTGGCCTTACTAAAAATACTTAGCAACAGTTTGCACAGCAAGGAATGCACTTACAGGTGACGCAGTAAAGACACTGGAGCCGGCGTTTGCTCATTCATCAGGGAGCCCTCGCGGCTGCCGTCTGCCCTCAGCTTAGATGCCTCTCCATTCCTCCTGCCTGGGTGTCCTCCCTGACCTCACACTCCTGGTTTTGAAGCCAGCACGCTTAGCCGACCTGGAGCCTACCTAACAGGGAGAGGATCGGGAGGAAGGGGTTGCATCTGCTTCATTCCACTGCTGTGGCTGAAGCTGCCAGGTGTCCATCAAAATCCAACTTCCTTTCCTCTTGGGAACACAGTTGAATGGGATTTCCCAGTCTCCCCGGTAGTTAAGCAAAGCCAAATGATTGAGGTTTCATCAGTGGAATGTGAGAGTGAATTCATGGTTGAATGAAGACCTAGCTTATAAGCACCTTCTAGACCCGATCCCTCCCTTGCCCCATCTGCTAGCTGAATGAAGAAGCCCCACAGGAGGGCAGAGTCCCCAGATGGAAAGGACCTGGGTCCCTGAATCACCATGTGGAAGGAGCTCCCTGGCGGAGTGGCACTAACTATTGCATGAGCAGAACATAAACTATGTTGAGGCGCTATTCACAGCAGCCAACTTTGCCTAACACAACGGCCCTGACCCCAGGCCGCCCAACTCAAATTCCAAGTGTCTTCAGCTGACCCATCGGAGAACGTCCGAGGCGCCCTAATTGAGATACTCCTCTCACCGGGACCAGCCTACGTGCTATGTCTCTTCGTGTATTTAGCAAACACCTGCAGGTGCTTGCAGTTTACCCAGCATTCACTGCGCCCTGACTTGGGGCAAGGCACAGAGATGGCGACTCCTGGGCAGCCAGCATGGACAAAGATTGTCAGATGGGCTCGTTCTCAGCCCCAGGAGTCCACACACCAGTCAGGAGCAGCAAGGCCATGTTCATCTCACGTAATTCTACCCACAGGGGCTGTGCTCTTCTATTTAATCTCCTGAGAAGGAAGTCCTGCCGTTTTTTTTTCCAGTTTTGTGGAGGTGTAATTGACAAATGAAAAGAGTATATATTCAACTGTGTCTGGTGTGAGGTTTTGAAATATGTATACATTTTGAAATGATTGTCAAAACTGAGCTAGTTAATATATCAATCCCTTCACATAGTTACCTTCTGTGTGGTGAAAACACAGAGTTATTCTCTTAGCAAATGCTATTAACTATATCAGCATACAGTACATTAGATCTCCAGAATTTACTCATCTTATGACTGCAAGTGTGTGTCCTCTGAACAACATCTCCTCATTTCCCTCACCCCTGACTCTTGGTCACTGCCCTTCTGCTCTGTTTCTATGGGTTTGACTACTTAGGATTCCACCTATGAGTGAGATCATGCAGTATTCATCTTTGCGTCAGGCTTATTTCACTTAGCATAATGTCCTCCAGGTTCCTGCACGTTATCCCAAATGGCAGCATTACCTTCTCTTTAAGGCTGAATAATGCTCCTGTGTATACACAAGCCGCATTTTCTTTTTTTATGCATCTGATTCCATGGTGAGGCTGCTGTGAATCATGCTGCAGTGAACATGGGAGTGCGCATGTCTCTTTGACACGCTGATCTCATTTCCTTTGGATACATACCCAGAAGTGGAATTGCTGGATCATATGGGAGTTCTATTGATTTTTTTTATTTTTATTTTTTGAGGAACCGCTATACCATTTTTCATCAAGGCTGTAAAAATGTACATTCTCACCAACAATGTGTGTTCCCCTTTCCCCCATCCTTGCCAACACACATTGCATCATTTTAATACAGTTGTAATACTAACAGCCACCGTACGAGTCCATTGGCACACTGCAATGAAGATACTACTCGAGACTGGGTAATTTATAAACAAAGGAGGTTTAAGGGACCTCCCCACATGGCTGGGGAGGCCTCAGGAAACTTACAATCCTGGTGGAAGGCAAAGGGGAAGCAACACACCTTCTCCATCAGGCGGCAGGAGACAGTGAGAGAAGCCCGGGGGAAACTGCCATTTATGAAACCATGAGATCTCCCGAGAACTCCCTCACTATCGCGAGAACTCCCTCACTATCGCGAGAAC
>NW_022436942.1:87049279-87069896 GCF_009761245.1 Sapajus apella | reverse complement strand
CGAGAACTCCCTCACTATCGCGAGAACTCCCTCACTATCGCGAGAACAGCATGGGGGAGACCGCCATTGACGGAAATGGGGAAGATGGCTGCAGGAGCACAGTAACTGGTGAGTTCTGTCTTGAGCATGTGAAATTGAGATCTATGCTAGATGTATGAGGAGAGAGACCCAGAAAAATGCTGGATATGGAAGTCTTGAGTCCAAATTAGATGTCCAGTCCAGATACAAAGACTACAGAGTCATCAGCTTGTTGATCGTATTTAAAGGGAAGGAAGAGAGGAGAGAGAGGAGAAGAGAGAGACCTAAGGAATTTAAAAATCAGGAGGAACTTACCCAGGAGATAAGGAGGGAGGTGCTCATGGAGGGAGGTAAGAAACAGAAGGGAGTGGGGTCCCCAAAGGAAAAAGTTGATTTAGGAAGCCAGAAATGATCAATCGTGCTATATGCTGATAAAAGGCAGACCAAGATGAAGACAGGGAAATGAACGTGAATTTCAGCAACATTCAAATCAAGGGGGATCTGGACAGGAACTTCTTTTCTTGAGTGCTGGGAGCAAAAGAGTAGCTTAACCAAAAAGTGAAGAGAGGAAAATACTGTGGACCATTTTTCTAATGGGCATTGCTAAAATAAAGAAGAAGAAAGAGAAAAGGCGGGATAGCAATTTTCTTAAAACTTAGAGACATTATAGCATATTGCAAGACTGATCCAGTGGCAAGAGAGAACCGCCTCTGGGATGTGAATGTCCCTCATGTGGTTGACTGATGGGATGCACTGACCAAGAAGAAGGGCTGACCTTAAATCAGAGCGCAAGCCATGCATCCATTGTAACAGGATGGAGCCTTTTTGTAGGCTGAGAGGTATGGCTCTGAGAGCTCACAAAACTCTCCTCTCACTACTTCTCATACTCAGTGAACAGGAAGCAAATGGCTCTGGGAGCTATAAAGGGGCTTCTGGACGGCACTGAGGATCCACTGAAATTCATGGTCAGAAGATTGAAGTGAGGCCGGGGGGCATGAGTGGGTATTTTCCCAAGCTACTTTCAGCTGCCTGCATGCAGGGGTGATGTAGAGGCACAGTTCTAAATCTAACAGACGGAGAAAGAGCCCAGAGCATTGAGGGTATAGACAAAGTTCGGTGATTACTGTGGAATGGTGTCTAAGCTCAGCACAGAGAGAGGTGAAGATGAACTGTGTGTGTTCTGACTGGAGGTCAACCTGTCCTCCCCAAGAGGAGAGTGGTGAAAAGTTAGAAGGAGGTAAGAGCAACGAGGTACAGATCCAGGTGCAATCAAAGAACTGCAGGGGCTGAAGAACGGGGCCTGTGAGCTACACAGATGAGAAGTGGAGGCCAGAGAAGGATGAGACATTTGAAATTGAGACTGGGGTGGGTGTACTGTTTTTGATAATGAAAAACATCTAAAGGGCGTTATCAACAAGTGGCTGCTTCACGAGACCTCAGTGTGCAAAGCTAACATCTGTCACGGAGGGTCATGGAAGGGCTTTGGGAACACAGAAATTGGAAATTATTTCTTACTTATGCTCATTGAAGATGCTGAAGAAGGCTGCATGAATGAGGTGGGCTTTTTGGCGGTCTTTCTGTCTGGGCCTTGAAGCATGCACAGAATCTATCTGGGTGAAGATTGTGCAGCAGAGGACTAACCTTGCCCCAAGAAAGTCTTGGCTCCTGACCAGCCTCTAAGTCATTGAGATGTCCTGCCTAACAAGAGCATCTTTGTTTACCTGGACCTTTTGCCCACACTAGTCAATGTGGTTCATGGTGGGGGATCTTGGACAACGCAGTTATCCACTCAACCTCTGTAGGGGCTGGAGAATAAGGTCAGCCATGAGGGTGGTCACCTGAGTCTACAGGACCATCACCCAGTCAGAACTCTGGCCAGCAAGGCTGGGGGAGCTTCGCTGGCCGGCAGGAGTCTGTGCGTGTTGCCACACTTCATGGGTGGGAGAAGTAAGCACCGTGCCTATGACTCCAGCAGGAGAGGACAACTGGAACTCTCCTGGGTCCACCCTGTGCACTGCTTCCATACACTGGGTTCAGTCTGTAGCCTTTCACTGGAGTAAACTGTTGCAGTCAGCGTAACCGCTTTGCTTAGTTGTGGGCATTCTGGGAAGTCACTGAGTCTGGGGGTAGTCTTGAGGGCCACGGTATTTGATGAAGGCCAAGATACTGTAGTTAAGGACCTGGTATGAAAAAAACACAGAAACTTGGAAATGTCATTTTCACATGAACAGACAGTCCACAGAAAGGAAACACAATTCTTAAACATATGAAAAAAGGGTCCAACCTGAGTCTGTAATATCACAAGAATAAATTAAAAGTATATTGAGATACCATTTTTTTTTAACTTAGGAGATTGGAACAAATCCCAAAGCATAGTAACACACTGTGTTGATGAGGCCATGGGGACCCAAGGTCTCTCACACACAGCTGGAGAAAATGTGAACCAGTACAGGCACCATGTAAGTTAATTTGGCAATATCCATTAAAATTTCAAATGCAAACACATTTGACCCATCTCTCCTATGTCTGTATATTTATCCCACCCAAACACTTGTACATGCGCACAGGAATATTCATTGCAGCTTTTTTGTGTAATAGTAAAAGATTGAAAATAACTCATATGTCCATCAGTAGGGAACCAATTGAATAAATTACATTATACTGTCCATCAGAATAAGCAATGCAGTGTTGCACATCTGAAAAAGAGGAATGAGAAAGCTGTGTACTGATGGAGAAAGAGATGATATATTTCAATGAAAAAAGCAAGTAACAATACAGTGTTACAGCAGGCAACTGTTTGTTAAAAAGTGGGGAAAATAAGAATATATGTTGTATTTGCATGGTTTCACACAAAGATACCACATAATAATACACAAATAATGAATAAAGTAATGGCCTCTTTGAGGGTGAAGAGAGGAAGGGAAAGATATTATTTTTGTACCATGTGAATGTATTGTTTATTACAGGGATTAAATTTAAAAGAAAGAACTGCTATTTTCTAAACAGCAGTGCCTTTTTGAATGCTTCTAAAAGACTGAAATGGAGTTTACTGCAGAAAATGTTTTGTGCCATTTCTGTGGTTATCTGCTGATGTGATAGGCAGCCTCTACGATGCCCCTACCAATGCCTGCCTCCTGGCATTCATGCTCTTGTGTAATCCCCTCTCCTCACATGTGAGCTGGACTTACTCACTTCTAATAAGTGGAACATGGCACGTGTGATAAAATGTCACTTCCAAGGGTAGGTCATAAAAAGGCTGTAACTCCCACCTGAGGTAGCAATGCGAGCTGAAGTATGTCCCTTTACAATTTATATGTTAAAGCCCTAAACCCCAATGTGAATGTATTTGGAAATAGGACCTTTACAGAGCTCATTAAGTTTAAATAAGGTCATAAGGGTAGGGCTCTAATCTGATAGGATTGTATCCTTAAGAGAAGCCAGGCACCGTGGCTCACTTCTATAATCCCAACAATTTGGGAGGTTAAGACAGGAGGATTACTTGAGCTCAGGGGTTGGAGACCAGACTGGGCAACACAGTGAGCCCCCATCTTTGTTAAAAATAATTTTTTAAAAATTATGGCTGGGTGCAGTGGCCACAATTGTAATCCTACCACTTTTGGAGGCCAAGGTGGGAGGATCACATGAGCCCAGGAGTTTGAGAGCAGACTTGGCAACACAGTGAAATATTGTTTCTACAAAAAAAAAAAAAAATATTAGCCAGGCATGCTGGTGTGCACCTGTAGTCCCAACTACTTGGGAGGCTGAGGCCAGAGGATCGCTTGAGGCTTGGAGATTGAGGCTGCAGTGAGCCACGATTGTGCCACTGCACTCCAGCCTGGGCAACAGAGCAAGACCCTACTTTAAAAAGAAAGAAAGATGGCAACACCAGAGCTCTTTCTCTCTCTCTCTTTACTATGTGAGGACATAGAGAGAAAGCAGCTATCTACAGGCTGGGCAGAGAATCCTCATAGACACCCACACTCTGACACCTTGATCTTAGACTTCTAGCTTCCAGGAGTGGGAGCAAATAGATTTCCTGTTGTGTGAGCCACACAGTCAATGGTATCTTGATATGGTAGCCTGAATGTGCTCTTACAAGTGACAGGTGCACTCCCTCACTCCTCACTCTCTCTCTGTCTGTCATTACTTGTTCTAGAGGGATTCAGGAGCCACATCACCAAAGAGCTCCATGTAGAGGCCCAGGTGACAGAGGCCTGAGGCTCATTGACAGCCACATCAAAGAGCTTGGAAGCCAACCCTCTCCACAACAAGCCTTGAGATGACTTTATCCCTAGCCAGCATCATGAGAGGCCCTGGGCCAGAGCAACCTGACCAAGCTGCTCCCAGGCTTCTTACCTACAGAACCTGTGAGATGCTGAATGTTAATTGTGTTCAGCTGCTATGTTTGTGGGTAATTTTGTTACACAGCAATAGATAACTGATGTATCCACACAACAAATTATTCCAAAGTTTAGCAGCCTGAAGCAACAACAAACACGTATTATGGCACACAGTTGCTGTAGCTCAAAAGTTGGTACTGGCATTGCCAGCAGTCCAGCTAAGGGCTCCTCGTGGTTGCCATCAAGATGTCGGCCAGGGCTGCACTATTGATTCGACCGGGGCTCAGGAGCACCTTCTAAGATGCGTCACTCCCAGGCTGCTGGAAGGAGGCCTGTGTTCCTGGCTGTGGGCGGAAGGTCTCAGCTACCCATCACATGGGTCTCTCCACTGGGCTGCTCCAGAGCCCTTTCGACATGGCAGCTGATTTCCCCCAGAGCAAGTAATGCGAGAGAGAGAGAGAGGGGAGAGAGAGAGAGTGGTATGGCCCTGGATGTCACACACTATTTATAATACCATATTGGTAACACAGGTCCACCTTATTCAGTGTTAGGGTTGGAGGGGGACTTCCCAATGGAGTGTACTCCAGAATCAGGGATCCCTGAGGAGCAGGTGGAAGACCCTATTGAGACAGGATTTCCCCTTGACCTTGACCCCCTTCCAGAGTGGTTCGTTTCACTCAGCCTGAAGTCTGTGGGCAGCTAAGTGTTAACAGCTCAATCAAGGGTGAGGGTGACGGCCTCCTGCACCTGCCCTTTTTGACACCTGAGTTTATGTTGGGTGTCCAGAAGAATCAAGTCACATGAACTGTTTGAAAGATGATGAATCCAGAAGACTTTATTGAGCAGTGGAAGCGGCTCTCAGTGGAAAGGCAGCTGGAAAGGAGATGGTGCAGGAAGAAGGTGATCTTTCCCTGAAGCCAGCCTTCTCTGGCCGGGCTCCCTGCCAAAGCGGCACCATCTGATGTTCTCCGGTGCTCCGTTGCTGTTTCTCTGCTCGCCACTCAGCCGCTTGTATCCCTGCCCATCAGCAGCTTGTGTTGCTCTCTTCTCTTTTTCTGCTAGCTGGTCTGGCTTGTAAGGTCACAGGACAGGGGGCAGGGTGAGCCAAAAAGGCAATCGTTTGGATTGGGATCAGCTGCTTTCACTTAGGGCCAAGGGTCCCGACTTGAGGGTGGAGTTTAGCCGGGAGCCCAGCCCTTCTGCATCAGGGTCAGCTGTTTTTACTCAGGGTGGAGGTTCCGGGTTGAGGGTGGAGTTTAGCTGGAAACCCATCCCTTCTGCATCACCAGCGCAACATCAGTAACATGGTTTCAGGGCTGCGGTTGGGTATGACGACTGGGGGTTGCAGGAATGAGGTTTAGGGATGAACAAGGAATATTTGAGGCTTATCAGCTAACTACTGTTAACTACTTGGTGCTTTCCTTTCTGTGCTTTTCCTATAAATGTATATGGAACCTACATAAAGAAGAGGGAGTTAACATAAATGATAATATACTGAATATGTCTGCTGGTGATTTTTTTTGAGGTAGAGTCTTGCTCTGTCACCAAGGCTGGAGTACAGTGGCAGGATCTTGGCTCACTGTAACCTTGACCTCCCAGGCTCAGGTGATCCTCCCACCTCAGCTTCCTGAGTAGGGGAGGTTACAGGCACATGCCACCATGCCTGGGTAACTTTTGTATTTTTGTAGAGACAATGTCTTCGTATACTGCCCAGTCTGGTTTCGAACTTCTAGGCTCATGCTATCTGCCTGCCTCAGCCTTCCAAAGTACTGGGATTACAGGTGTGAGCCATGGTGCCTGGCCACTGTTAGAGACTCTATACAGCAGTATGTCACAGAATTCTATGTCAGCACATACAGGTCTTCTTTATGCTATTTTTTTTATTATGGCAGGGAGGTGTTTAACATTGACTTTTAAAATATACATATACAGGTGTTTAATATTGTCTTATAAAATATTGTCCTTTATAAACAGTGTAGATACATTCGAATAATATTGAATGTTTAGAAAAATCTATGGACTGTCATGTGCGAAAGGATAAGTAGAGACATGGAAATGCTTTTCTTCTTGGACAAGAAAACTGATCAAACCTAAATCTGGACAAACTAGAAACAGAAAGTGTGGGTGCTAGCAATACAATCTAAGGACACGTCTATTTCAGAAGCATCAGAGGATTGCAGTGCCTGCAAATGCACGTTCCTACACACCAAGGCACACAGTAAGAGAGTAAAGCCATGCTTTCCAGGGCATTTAGCACTATCTAATATACTTGTTCTTCTAAATATTGCAAGATAGGATGAGATTTCTTTTTTTTTTATTTATAAAGAAAAGAGGTTTAATTGGCTTACAGTTTTGCAAGCTTCACAGGAAGCATAGTGCTGGCATCTGCTCAGCTTCTGGGGAGGCCTCAAGAAGTTTACAAAGCATGAGATTTCTAAATACAAGGGAATATGGGACCAAGGCAAAGACAATCAGCACATACACAGTGAGTCGCTCCATAATCATATTGTAGAATACTGTCAGAGAGTAGCCCTGAAATCACAGACCTACTGCCATGACATGCAATTACAGGACAGAGGTTCCAGGAGAAGTCCTCATTGTGATCAAGGAAAGCCTTTGTGAGAAGACTACTTCAGGGTGCTCTCCATCAGCGGAGCACACCCCTGATCTTGTACTCCTCATCGGTCCAAGGTTCACATGAAATGGCCAGGTGGGGAATTTTTCTTTCCACAGACATCAGCATCTTCTGAGTTTCTTCATCAAAGGCAGATTTGTGCAGTCTTAAATCTTCGGAAGTAGGGAAGATTGTTAAGTTTCCTTTCTACAGTGACACTAAGCATCTGCAGGCACAGCCCAGGTGGCTCAAAGCCTCACACAGCACCACAACTGCATCAGAGTCCGAGGTAATCCAGTCGAGGTTCAGGCTCCTCAGTGTTCTGCAGGCAATGAGTGCCGCAGGGAGGTCTTCACAGCAGGCACAGGTGATGGGCCATGTTTGCAGCCCAAGACACTCTAATTAACAGCCAGAATGCTTCAAAGCTTCACATAACTGTTTGACACCAGCATCTCCTATTTCATCATGCCCAAATTTCAGAGTCTTTTGTTTGTTTGTTTGTTTTTGAGATGGAGTCTTGCCCTGTTGCCTAGGCTGGAGTGCAGTGGTGCAGTCTCAGCTCACTGCAACCTCCACCTCCCATGGTCAAGCACCTCTTCTGCCTCAGTCTCCCGAGTAGCTGGGACTACAGGTGCATGCCACCATGCCCAGCTAATTTTTGTATTTTTAATAGAGGCAGGCTTTCACCATATTAACCAGGCTGGTCTTGAACTCCTGACCTCGTGATCTGCCCACCTCAGCCTCCCAAAGTGCTGGGATTACAGGCGTGAGCCACCACGCCTGGCCGGTCTTCAGTTTTTTATTGCAACTAAGAACAGCAGAAATGTCCTTATCGGAAACAGACGTAAGGAAATAACCCATCAACCACAACTCCTGTATGTTGCAGTCTGAGTACGTCAGCGCTTCACACAGAGACGCCACTCCATTATCTTCCAGGAAATTTGACCCCAGATCAAGGAGGGACAGGGATTTACTGCACGAAAGGCCTTGGGAAATGTAGACACAGGAGACACAGGTGAGACAGTGGTACATCCACATCAGCATCTCTAGGGCAGTTTGGGCGCTTCAGGGCTTCACGCTGCAGCAATAGCATTCCTTCATCCCTCGCGAGACTTTCTACCAAGGAGAGAGGTTTCGGCTTCCTGTTGCAGGCCAGGACAGAGGCGATATCTTTACAAGCTCCATCAGAGATGTCACATGTTCTGGAAAGTGGTAGCCTGGGTGATGCCTCCCTGGCGATTCTTTGCAAAGCGCTGGCTCAGCCTGTTTGTAAACTCCAAAAACTCACATTTACTTTTATGTCTAACTTTGGAAATGATTCAGAATTATTTAAGGTGGTTCTTCATGACCCTCCTCTGAAAGTCTGTCTTGCATATTGAGTGCTTTGACATCTCACACAGGTGCCTGACATCAGTATGGGAGAGGCTATACAGGCTCACACTTTCAGAGGAGGGTCATGAAGAACCGCCTTAAATAATTCTGAATCATTTCCAAAGTTAGACATAAAAGTAAATGTGAGTTTTTGGAGTTTACAAACAGGCTGAACCAGCGCTTTGCAAAGAATCGCCAGGGAGGCATCACCCAGGCTACCATTTTCCATGTCTAACATCTGGAAGTTCTTGTTGGTACTGAACATTAAGCAAAGCTCCCGCCAGTAGACGAGCTTCTCATTGTGATCTGAGATGCATCCTGACTCATCTGGAAAAATATTCTCTATATACATGCAAAGTGTAGTTAAATTTTGACAATGCTTCAGGCAGAATGAAGATACTACCAAATGTTCTATGTTACCAACATAAATGAGAACTTCTTCAAAGGAATTCATCACTTGTGTTACAAATTCTTTTTCCTGAGTTGCAAATAAACCACTGGATAATTCTTGAAAAGCTATGGCTTCCCTATCAGCTCCACACTGACTTAAACTGTTAAGGCATTGGGTTATTTCCTGCTTGAGGTCTTTTGACTGTGGAAAACCAAAGAGTGTCTTCAGCATGCTAGCGATTTATTCTGTTGAAATTCTAAACACGAATATCCCCACGTGGGTCAAGTGGATCTGAGGGAGAGCCACACTTGCTCTTACAAGCTGGGTTATGCTTCCAATGGCCAGGTTAGGATTGTCTTTGGGTCATTGGAGCAAATAAAACATGGCAGCACAAAATTCCTGGATACACACGTGGATGAAGGTAAAAAAGTCACGTCTCCTTAGAGAAGTTTCATACCCACCCACATTAAGCCCTCAGGCTTGGATAACTCATTCCTCGGGAGATCCCCATGGCAAAATACAAATGTATGTGTCCATGTTCCCTCTGCAACCAAATCATACAAGCTTTTAAATCGGGCACTGTTCAACTTAGGTGGAAAACTCTGACTTCCTGCTTTGAATGCATTTGTTTTAAATGATGCATGTGAAAAGGTGGTGTTTTGGGAGTTTATTTCAAGGACTTCTCCCCTCTCTAGCCACCATTTCATACAAATACAGACCAACTAGCATATAAAGGGATTATGGCACAAGATAAACAGCAGTCTAATATCTCTTACAAAATTGAAAACTTTCAAGGCTTTATTCTTCTCGCCAAAGAAGTAGAAGAAATACAGCTTCCTTTCAGGTTCAGTGAATCCTAGGAACTATATGAGTTTTGGATGCTGTAACATAAATTTTTTCTTCTTCTTTTTTTTTTGCATATCCACTTTTCCTAATGCAATGAGCACAGAGGATTCTGGAAGTATCTTTTTTTGCAACAAACTGCTCTGGGTAATTTGTGTTGGCCGCGGCTGCCTCCAGCCATCACACAAGTCAAGCTTAAGTTCCAAGTCAAACTTCAGGTGCTCAACGCCATCTATGATGAACAGAATTCGCTCTGGCTGGAAAAAAAATGGCTTCGATCTTCTCTGGAGACCCAGGCCAGTCTTTAGAGAGGAGATCTGGCAAGCTAGTCTCTGTGACACTGTTTGTTTCATAGACATTGAGGAAAAAAACAAATGTGTATCTACCCTTCCATAAGTTTCCCTCTGCCTGGTCCAACATCACTTTTTTAAATTTTTGACATGGAGTCTTTCTCTGTCACCCAGGCTGGAGTGCAGTGGCATGATCTCAGCTCACTGCAACCTCCCCTTCCCAGGTTCAAGTTTTATCAAGATTATCCTGCCTCAGCCTCCCAAGTAATTGGAATTACAGGCATGTACCACCATGCCCGGCTAATTTTAGTATTTTTAGTAGAGACTGAGGTTCCATCATGTTGGCCAGGCTGGTCTTGAACTCCTGACCTCAGGTGATCCACCTGCCTCAGCCTCCCAAAGTGCTGGGATTACAGATGTGAGCCACCGCACCCAGTTCATCACTTTTCTTAAAAGAGTTGTTTTTCCAATTCCATCAAGGCCTTCCAGGACCACAGTGAGTAGTCTAGCCTCAGCAGTATATGCCTTATTCAATACTTCATACTCGTTTCTCATGGTTTCTCTGTAGAAATATCCAGGGACACGAAGACAAGTTTCCTTTTCCCATACGAGTTGAAATTTTTCTTTCCTATGCTTTCTATATGGGTTTAGCTTAGTTCTCATCTCTTCATGAGCCTTCTTCCAGAAATCTTTCCTATCGATGTGTAGAAACAGGTTCGGCATCACCTCCCATGCCTGTTTTCCTGGATAATGTGTGTCCAGCAGCTCTGCTTCATCTTCTTTGAAAGCCTTCTTCAGCTCAGTCCAGGTGGTTGGCTTGAGTTCAAATTTCAAAGGTTTTTGTTTGAGGAGCTCCTTAAATTTCAAAAATTCTTCCTTTCTGAGCTCCTTTAGATACAATAACAACAACAACAAAAAAGGACTCCACCATATTGTCCCTGATTGTGAGTTCAGATGTCTCCAGAAGAAAAAGAAAAATCCTCAAAAATCAAGATTAAATGATGCCCAATCCAGGTCCTGGTCCTTTCGGCTGGTACTTATCCTACTTTATATGATTTTAAGTGGCACACAGCACATCGCAGGATGTGTAGAGACTGTTTTATTTGACCATTCACTTATCAGTGTACTTTTCAGTTAATTCAAGTCTTCCACTGTTAAAAATAATGATGGACAATCTCAAAAGGTTATGGACCATATGACTCCATTTCTATGATACCCTACAAAACATATAGTGATGGAGAACAAATCACAAGGGCCAGAGGTAAAGGGTGGGGAAAGGAGGATGTGACTACAAAGGGTTAATGTGAGGAAATTTTCAGGTGGTTGGTGCCAGTTACCCCAATCTATACCTGTGTAAATTTCATGTAACTATGCAGATACAAAATGTCCATTTTGATAAGTGGTAATTTTTTTTAAGTAGCTTGATTTTTTAAAGTACTCACCTGTGTACAATGCTGCTGTGACATCCATGCAATGCCTGACATGCGGGGGTCACCCTAGGGCAGCCTATAAGAAGAGGGACACTGAGTCGCAGGTCACCACATCTTTGATTTTAATATTTTCTGCCAAATTTCCCTTCAAAGTAGCTACACAAATGGGCTTTTTTAAAAATTTGTAAAATGTATTGTATATATTTGAGGTTTACAACATGATGTTACGAGGTATCTATAGATAGTAAAAATGATCACTGCAAAAGAAATAAAACAAAAAAGAAAAATAAACAAAATAAAACAATTACCACAGTGAAGCAGACTGACATATTCGCCATCACACATGATTACTTTTTTGTGACAAGAGCAGCTAAAATATTTGTATTTAACAAAACCCCTTTACACTTCGTTAACTTCATCCTCATGGCGCACCTGAGGCCTCTGGACCTGTTTGTTCTGCCTATCTGCTCATTTGTACCCTTTGACCTACACTGCAGCCTTAGTCACAATAACCAAGACACAGAAGCAACATGAATGCCCATCATCAGATGAATGGATAAAGACGATGTGGGTCTATGGAGAGAGAGAATGGAATGGTATTCAGGCTCTAAACAAGAGGAGATCCTGCCATCTGCCACAACATGAATGAGCCTGGTGGACATCGTGCTAAGTGAGATCCAGACACAGAAAGACAAATCCTGCAAAATCTCACTTATATGTGGAATGTTTTTTAAAGAGCTCAAATGTGCAGACATAAAGAATGAAACAGCCATTACCACTGGTGGAGGACTGGGGAAACGAGGAGATGTGGACAGGGGTACGAGGCAGACATGTAGCATGGGCGTTCCTCCAGGCAACATGGCCTTAGGGATCATTCCTGCTACGGACTCTATGGAAGACTTCCACAGAGAAGTAAAAATCTGTATATCAAAAATCCAAAATATCCCAAATCTATTTTCCAAACTGCTGTTCTTTCTTTTTACTGGGGTAGAGTCACAACACAGGTTCAGAATGAAAAATAAAGCAGAAAAAGAGGAAATTAGAGGAGTTGAAAACTCAAGTACCTACAGGGCCCAGCAGGTAACATTAAAAAATGATTATTATTATAATTATAGCAAACACTGACAGAGCTCTTTCCAGATGTCAGCCACTGGCTGATACGGTTTGCCTCTGTGTCCCCACCCAAATCTCATCTCGAACTGTAAGCCCTACCTGTCAAGGGAGGGACCTGATGGGAGGTGATTGAATCATGGGGGCAGTTTCCCCCATGATGTTTTCATGATAGTGAGTTCTCACAAGATCTGATGGTTTAAAAGTGTGTGGCTTCCATCTCCTGCCACCATGTAGACTGCCTTACTTCCCCTTCATCTTCTGCGGTGATTGTAAGTTTTCTGAGGCCTCCCCAGCCATGCAGAACTGTGAGTCCATTCAACCTCTTTTCTTTATAAATTAACTGGTCGCAGGTGGTATTCTTTATAGCAGTGTGAGGACAGACTAATACACTGGCCGAAGGACCTTCCACATCACGATGTATTTGGTCCTCACCACACACTACTAAAATAGGTTAGCTTCATATCCCCATATTACAGGTGAGGAAACTGAGGCACGAAGAGGTTGAGCAACATACCTGATATTACATCTAGAAATGGCAGAGTTGGAACTCAATACCAGGCAGTCTGGCTTCAGAAGGTACAACCATAGTGGGTGAAATCAGCCAGGAGTTAGAATCCTGACATTCCATATTGCATTTTCAACAGCTCAACAGACAACTGGAGGGAGGATGGGGGAGGTGAGGGCAGTTGTGGCAGGCAAGAGCGCCACACGTGGCTGCCCTTGGAAAACACACCCTCAGCATCAACGGCTATTTCATCTTTTTTTTGGAAAGAGCTCAAAATTGGGATTTCTTTATACAGTGTCTCAATTTTAAAATATGGACTCAGCTTACTTGTTATAACTGTAGATCAGCTTATGACCTCTGACTTAGAACTAGATAATGTTGTGTTGACACAAATTGCCAGCCCTCTGTGATTCATTTAGACCCAGCTTGAGGAGCCCGCCCAAGGATACCCTCTCTTTCTTTTAGTGCATCACAAAACTAAATAACACACTAAATCTTAGTGACTTACAATGAAAAGTTTGCTTATTGTTATGGTTTATCGATTGTAATTTATTATGATGGTTGAGTAATTACTGTAACTATTGCTCATGAGCCCGTGGCTCTGCTGATCTAAGTTGTGTTCGGTTGGTTGTGACTGGACTCACTCGTATATCTGCGGTCAGCTGCCTGGTCAGCTGGAGGCTGGCTGATCTAGAATGGCACACAAGACCCTGGTTCTACTGCATGCTGTTAACAAAAGCAAGTCAAATGACCAGGCTGTGTTTTCCACTCAGGCATGAGGAAATAGACAAGCATCCTAAGCATGGAGCCCGGAGCTCAGAAGGCCACAAAATCACCCACTTCCTTGCCACTGCACTCATTTTGTGGCCTTACCCCTTCCTCTGCCCGGCCTCCGCAACTAGGACTTTGTTGATTGCTTTAAGGAAAGCCGATGGCTAGAAAGGAACAACTAAACTTTCAGAAGTGCCATTAAGTGAAATTATTCATTGACATCTGATAAATTCAAACTATTCAGGTTTAATTTTATTGTTTGCTCCTATTCCCATTGAAATAATTATCAAAGGAAGCAGAAATTAGAAGTCGAGCCCTATCAGGAATTAATGCTATGGATTGCATACCTCAATGGTAATAGGAAAAAGTGGATAAATAGCCTTAGTGAGGTGGAAGTTCAGCACTGTATGAAGACCAGCACCCTCCGAGAAGGCTTTTCCCACCTTCGTCCTAGAAAGTGTGGACTGGTGTGAATCTAACATGTTAATATATGCATAACAGTTAATATACAGAAAAATGTATTAGAACAAAGGGACAAGGTAAGTGGAAACCATGACTCTGATCATTCCTCAGTCCCACCATGTTTTGCTAAGAACCTACTTAGTGCACGATGTAATAAATGTGTTATCGGGTTTAATAAATGCTCACTGAGTTGAGAGCAGCCGTCACTCACTTTCATTTGCTGCTCTCCCTCACTCTCTCTCTGTCTCTCTCTCTCTCTCTGTCTCTCTTTCTGTCTTTCTTCGACACAGTCATGCTCTGTCACCCAGGCTGGAGTGCAGTGGTGCCCAGCTCACTGCAACCAACCTCTGCCTCTGGAGTTCAGGCAAGTCTCATGCCTTAGCCCCTTGAGTAGCGCCCTCTCCACACACACACTCTTTTGATTCTGTATAAAACGACACCCCCGAGATGTCCACATCGTAATCCCTGGAGCCTGTGGAGGTGTTACTGACACAGCCAACAGGATTCGTAGGGGTGATGTATTAGTCTGTGCTTGCACTTCTATAAAGAAATAACAGACTGGGTAATTCACAGAGCAAAGGGGCTTAAATGGCTCACAGTTCTGCAGGCTGTACAGGACGCCTGGCAGCATCTGCTTCTGGGGAGGCGTCAGGGAGCTTGGACTCCTGGCAGAAGGTGAAGAGGGAGCAGGCATCTTGCCTGGCAGGAGCAGGGCCAAAGGCAGGTGGAGGTGCCACACACATAACCGGATCACAGAGGAACTCACGCACTCGCTTTCATGAGAACAGCACGGAGAGAATGGTGCTACCCCATGGATGAGAACTCGGCCCCCATGATCCAGTCCCCTCCCACCAGGCCCCACCTCCAACACTGCGGATGACACTGCGACAGGACATTTGGATGGAGACACAGACCCAAAATATGTCCAGTAGTTATGTGAGCAGATCAAACTGGATTATCCCGAGAATCCGCATGTTCATAATAGGGAGACAGAGTCCCAGAACAATAGGAGATGCAAGGACCCACAGAGGTCGGAGAGACCGGACGCCGCTGTGCTGCTGGCGTTAAGATGGAAGAAGGGGCTGTAGGAGTCCATTCTCGCACTGCCATAAAGAAATACCTGAGAGTCGGTGATTTATAAAGAAGAGAGGTGTCATCGGCTCATGGTTCACAGGCTGTACAGGAAGTAGAGTGGCTTTGGCTCAGCTTCTGGGGAGACCTCGGGGAGCTTTCATTCGTGGTGGAAGGCAAAGGGAGAGCAGGCACTTCTCGTGGCTGGAGCAGGAGGAAGGTGGTTGTTCAGGGTGGGGGGGTGGGGGGGGCGGCTACACACTTTAAAATCACCAGATTTCATGAGAACTTATCACCAGGACAGCACCAAGGGCGATGGTGCTAAGCCATTCACGGAGGCCATGACCCAACCACCTCCCACCCAGCGTCACCTCCAACATTGGGTATAACCATTCTACACGAGATTCGGGCAGGGACATGGATCCAAACCATGTCAGCAGCCATGAGGCAGCGAATGGGGCAGCCTTCAGGAGCTGCAGGAGGCAAGAAACTGATTCTCCCCAAAGCCCTCAGCAGGAAGGGAGCTCTGCCTGTCAGGACTTCTGGCTTTGGAACTATCTGATGATAAATGCCTGCTGTTTAGGGCCACCAGATTGGTGGTGACTTGTCCCAGCAGCAGTCAGATACTAATACAGATGGAAATGGGGACAGCATACCCTCCTCAGTTCTCAGCCTTCCCAATCCCATCAAGAAATTGCCCAGCACAGGGACGGCCATCAGGGTCTCTGGGACCAGCCCGCCTGTGTGAATTCCCAGTTCTCACACCAGTCATTTGAATTCCCTGTGCTTCAGTTTCCTTATCTGCACAATGGACATAATACAAGCTCATGCCTCATAGCATTCATAGAAGGATTTAGCCAATTAATACATGAAATGCATTTCCAGTTTCCAGCACATATAAAAAAATATGTTCGATTTCTAGGGATCTGAAGGCCAGTGTGAGAAGAAAGACATAGTTCTTGGTGTTAGCATTATGCATTTCCATCTCATTAAATTCAAGGAGAGAAGAAAAGAAACAGCCACTTCTGCAAACCTGGGTACAGTGTTTCTCCGTGCAAGCCCTAGAGGTCCATGCACTAGTGTGTGTTGTGTGGGCCTGTTAGCACGTGTAACTTGTGACAGATCACTTATGTTAGTTCTTGCTTTCTATTTTATCTCCCCTGGACCCCAGTAATAACTTGGGCCTTTCTATGGTATGAAAGATCTCTGAAAATAGTTCAGACCCTGTTGGATGCCTGCTAACACGTGATTGAATTAAGCTTAAACTCCAGATGACCTTTATCTAGAGGGGTAACACAAGTAAAAGATTTTTTCATGTAAAAGGCTGGATGTCACATTGGGTGTTATCTCCCTAAAGCCCTTGTAGACCTAGAAACATTAAAAAAAAAAAAAAAAAACGTGCATCTCATTGATGTCCATCCTTCTCTAAGGAGAAACAGGCAATTGCTCAAATCCAGGGAGAGCCCCCCATGGTGCCCTCCTCTATCTCCCTCTGGCCCTTTCCTCCTCACCCCTACCGTGGTTCAGGGGCTGTGCAGAAGGGTGGAATGGAAATTGCCCAGATACTGTACATATGCACACGGGGTGGCCAGTGGATTTGTAGTGGTCATTACGGAACAAACGCATTTCGTCTGGAACATTTCTTGAAGGATAGTCCTTGTGATTTGGCTTTGCAAGCTCACGAGGAAAGAAATTCCTTGTAGGACATGAAAAAGAGACTTGCTCCCTATTGTGTGGCACTGGGATTAATAATTAATCAATGAGTTAGCCCTAAGCTCCATTCATGTGCATATAAGTCTCTATTTCACACCTCTGCATGGGTGTCTAAAAGGCACCTCTAACTCATTCTAACCACACAGGTTCTTGTTATTCGTTCTATTGCTCATTTCTCCCACTAAGAGGAGACTCAGCTGCACAGAACGGAAATCCCAAAATAACAGCTGCGTAAACACAACAGGTCTTATTCTCTCACATAAAAGGCACTGAAAAAATGGACAGCTCAGGCCTGACACAGAGACCTCACAAAGTAATCCCGGACCAAGGCTTTTTCAACCTCAAGGTCACCAAGTGGCCCCTGAAGCTCCAACTACCGTATAGTCATTCCAGGTGGCCAGAAGGAGAGGTAAGAGGTGGGGCCCTCTTGGCTGAGGCACAACCTTTAAAGGACGTTCCTGGAAGTTCCTCCCGAAGATGCCACTTTTATCTGATTGTCCAGGACTTAAGTCACATGGCTAAACCTGACTGCCAGGAAAGCCAGAAGGTGCAGAATTTTTTATCTCAGCAAGTTGCCACCCCTGAGAAAGGCTGGGTCTGAGGCTGAAGGACCGTGAGGAAACACCAGCCTGGCAACAGCAGTCTCAGCTACCCCTCCAAGCCCTCCTCACTCAGCTACCCACTCCAAATGGCTCTTCACTCAGCTACTCCCTCCAAAATGCTCCTCACTCAGCCACCCGCTCCAAGCCCCTCCTCACTTAGCTCCCACCTGCAAATCATTCCTCACTCAGCTACCCCCTCCAAACTGCTCCTCCCTCAGCTACCTGAAACAAACTACCCCTCCCTCAGCTACCCCCTCTGAGCCACTCCTCACTCAGCTACCCCCTCCAAGCCACTTCTCCCCGGACTTGCCCGCCTCATGAATGGCTCCCCCAGCTGCTCCGGCCAAAACCACAGCAGCACCCCTGGCTCACTTGCCTGTATCCTCCACACTTAATTAAACAGCAGGATGCATCAATTCCAAACCCAAAATACGTCTGTTTCCGCCCACATCGCTCTGCCTCCCTGCTGCCACCACCCCAAGATGCCGCTGTAAGTATAAACTACTGCTCTTATCATTCCTAAGTCCCACCGTGTTTTGTAAAGAACCCTCTTTGTGCACAATGTTGTGATAAATATGTGTTGTCAGATTTAATAAATGCTCACTGAATAGAGAGCAGCTGGTCATTTTCACTTGCTGCATGACCTGAGACTCACCTGCTCTCTGCTTCCCATAATCCACTCTCCACAGAGCAGCACAGTCTCATCATGCCACGCCCCTACTGAGACCTCTCCTATGGTGTCCCATTACCGTTGAGTTAAAAAACACACACTGGCCACTGTCATGCAGACCCTCTGTGGTCTGAGCCCCCGCAAGTCCTGAGCAAGTGTCCTGCCTCACTCCATACCGCTCACTCCTGAGCTCCACCCACAGGGACCTTCTTCTGCTCCTCTAACACCCAAAGCCCTTGCTAACTGGGGCTTCTGCACCTACCCTTCCCGTGTCTGGACAGCTTCACCTCAGCTGTGCACCTGCGACCTCATCGCAATTCCACCTCAATACGATGACCCACCTCCCAACACCGCTCCTGTCACCTGAGACCAAGTCTCATCCCACACTTACACGCCCCAGTCACTCTGTAATCCCTGTTTCATCTTCTTTACAAGCTGGCCAGGTGCAGTGGCTCACATCTATAATCACAGCACTTTGGGAGATTGAAGCAGGAGGATCACTTGAGCCCAGGAGTCCTAGACCTGCCCGGGTAACACAGTGAGACTGTCTCTACCACACACACACACACACACACACACACACACACACACACACCCAGCAGGGTGGAGTGGCATGTGCCTGTGGTCCCAGCTACTTGAAAGGCTGGGGCAGGAGGATCGCTTGAGCCCAGGATTTGAGGCTGTTGTCAGCATGATCACCATGGCACTCCAGCCTGGGCAACAGAGCAAGACGCTCTCCCAAAATAAATGAATAAAATGTCATTACTTACAATTATCTTTTTAAAAATATATTGGTTTACTGGTTTATAATTCGACTCTGCCTGTTGGAACACAACCCCCCATGAGGACAGGGAGCCTGCCTTTCTTGAGGTCAGATTCTTTAATGTGTAGAAGTATATTTGATGCATTGAAAGCTGCTGCTAAATAAACAGATGACTGGAGGAGTGAAACCTTCCGAGGCAAGCGTGCATGAGATCAGAATGGATGAGCACTGGGGCCGGGCGCTGTGGGTCACGCCTGTAATCCCTGCAGTTTGGGAGGCCAAGGCGGGCGGATCACCTGAGGTCAGGAGTTCACAACCAGCTTGACCAACATGGAGAAACCCTGTCTCTACTAAAAATTTTTTTAAAAATTAGCCAGGCCTAATTATCAGCCAGTAATCCCAGCTCCTCGGGAGGTTGAGGCAGAAGAATCGCCTGAACCCAGGAGGCAGAGGTTGCGCGGAGCCGAGATCGCGCCATTGCACTGTAGCCTGGGCAATGAGAGTGAAACTCTGTCTCAAAAAAAAGGATGGCTGGGCATTGGAGAAGTGGGATGGATCTGGGGATAATTACCCACCTCCCTGGGAAAGAACAAACCATGAAAATGCCTACGAGTCAGCCAAGACCAAGGCGGGAGACGATGGATCCTGGGAGCTCACTGCAGGAAAGCTGCAGGCCACTCAGCGGGACACCGAGAGAGAGCCGTTGACTTTCTCGCGACTTTGCGTCTGAGCTGAAAGAACAGGGGAGACAGAGATGCTTCCTGGAATGATGAAATTACACCGGACAGCTTAATGAAAAATTCTCAGTTCCCACTGAGGCATCAAATAGTTGATTTCCACATGGAAGCCTCCATGGCTTGTGACAAACTGTTTCTTTATTTTTCCACAGAAATGTTGGAGGCGAAAAAGATGAACCAAGAAGACCTCGCCTGACTGCAGCCTTGCCAGCGAGCTTCACCGCTCACCAGTGAAGATTCAGCCGGCGGCGGAAGAACAGAAACATCCAAAGATAGATTATGCTTTCACTTCCAATTAGAATGAGCTATTAATTACATGTTTTGAATTGACTTGAGTTATAAATTGCTCATACGGAAAGAGAGCTGTTTTCTTTTTCCCACATAGTTCAGCATTGCCAGCTTCCACCAGCAAAAAATAAAGTCCTCTCTTGAGAGATTTTCAAATTTCAGTGACGGAGGTTGTTAAACGAGGAAAGGCGAGTTTAGCCCTGAGAGCGCAGAAGTAATTCACATGTGGCTAATTTGGGACTCTCGGGCTGGCCGTTACATGTTTAGATCACTTGGGTCGACTCTGAATTAAAGCTGGCATCCCAAATCGCTGCAATTAATCTGCTGAGTACACTCGCCACCAAATGTCAGGATTTCACATGGTAGGGTCTTTGAAAAACTTGGCACGGCTGATACACTGACAATCTCAAAACAGCTAATTTCAGCTGGGTTAAGAACTGCAATGGCGGTACTGATCCGTTAAACACCATGCCATATTTGATTGGGAGGTTACTCCCGATCACCCCCTTAAAACCCTCACAGATTAAAGTCATGTGCCAGTCTGTGTCTGAAATGAGCATTTCAACGTTTATTGCTGGAGCACTGTATTTGAAGTGTACCCCTAACTTTATGTCCAACTCTTTCT
>NW_022436942.1:87020165-87048879 GCF_009761245.1 Sapajus apella | reverse complement strand
AGTGGGTTGAATCGTGGCCCTCCAAAGATACGTCTACCCCAAAACCTAAGCATGAGATCTTATTTGGAGCAAGTATCTTTGCAAATGTAATTAATACAATACTTTTTTTTTTTTTTTTTTTGAGCCAGAGGTTCACGCTGTCACCCAGGCTGGAGTGCAACGGCGTGATCTTGGCTCACTGCTTCCTCCGCCTCCCGGGTTCAAGTGATTATCATGCCTCGACCTCCAGAGTAGCTGAGATTACAGGCACCTGCCACCATGCTAATTTTCACATTTTTTTTTAGTAGAGATGGGGTTTTCCCATGTTGATCAGGCTGGCCTCAAACTCCTGGCCTCAAGTGATCCACCTGTCTCAGCCTCCCAAAATGATGGGATTACAAGTGTGAGCCACCACGCCCGGCCAAGGTGAGGGTCTTGAGATGAGGTCATCCTGGATCTGGCCCTAAAGCTGAGAATGAGGATCCTGACGAGAGAGAAGAGGAGAACACAGAGAGACACGTGGAGGAGGCCATGGGAACGCAGAGGCGGAGGTGGGAGCACTGTGACCACAGACCGAGGAACGCCTGGAGCCACCAAGAGCTGGAAGAGGCAGGAGGGAGCGTCCCCTAGAGCCTCTGAAGGGAGTATGGCCCTGCCCACTTCTGGATTTCAGATTTCCAGCCTCCAGACTGTGGGTGTCTTTTTTTTTTTTTTTTTTTGACGGAGTACTGCTCTTGTCGCTCAGGGTGGAGTTTAGTGGTGCGATCTCAGCTTGCTGCAACCTCCATCTCCCGGGTTCAAGTGATTCTCCTGCCTCAGCCTCCCGAGTACACTGCATCTTCCCTGTCCCTCAATGTCCCTGTGGCCCCCACGGATGGCCGTCCCACCTTCCTTGTCCTGCAATCTGCACTAGGGACTCACTTGGAAGAATGAGTGAGCCACTTGCTCATCCAGCGGCTTCCAGGCGCCTCCGCCTATGGGGGGGTACCAGTAGCCAGGCAGAGGAGGACGGAGAGTGGGTGCTCCTGCCCGCAGGGGTCCCACTGGGGCCGGGGCTGGAAAGGCTGCACCCCTCCACACAAGGCTGCAGCTCCTATCCGTGCACCCTCGCCACACAGCTTTCTCTCTCCAGGTATGAGGACCACTCCCACCACTGCGCTTCAGGTCTGTAGATTTGAAGCTTCCCCTCCATTCGCCCCAGAGATGCACCGCTCCGTGGATGCTCCTAGCCTCTGTCACACCTGGGTAAGTAATCCTTGTATGAAACTCTTCTCAAAGCTGGACGAGGCCACGTACTTCTGTGACATGGTTACATAAGTAAATCATGATATTATTGCATGCTTTATGTATGTTCAAAATCCTCCATGACAAAAAGTTTAAAAACATAAAAGTTTTTTAAAAAGAAGACTGATGGCAGCACACTGCTGCAGTGTCCTGCAAGATGGCCCAGCTGCCACCTCCCCGCCTCCCCTGCTTGCAAGATGGCTGCTGGAGCTCCAGCCACCACGCCCGAGTTCTGGGCAGGACGAAGGGATAGGCAAAGGTAAAAGACATCTGTTTCTGGTAATGTCTCATCTAGAAAATTCTGTTTACAACATATATGCTGGGACTGTGCCTCATGGCTGCAGGCAGACAGGAGGGATGTAATATTGTCACCAGAGCACCTTGCCTTCTTTGACCAAAACTGGGGCTTACTTGGTCAGAAGAAGTAGCTGTCAGGTATGCAATTAGCATTCTCTGCCACTGAGGGTGAATTCACTCAGGAAATGAAAAGGTCACCAGTGAGAAAAGGTCACCAGTGAGAAGATCTCACAGCAGGCTCAGAAAGACATAAGAGCGCCCTCAGTCATGGGCAGAGCAAAACCCACAGACTTAGTGAATGGGATTCATCAAACCCTAAGCTTGACTGATGGCAGCGTTTACATTTGACCTGTCAGTGCCTTGGAGTAATCCCATTCCCGACTCCCAAATAGCCTTGTTCACCGACAGTTTTCAGGTAATTATAAGCCACTTTCATTGCAGTCCAACTCATACTAACATAAGCAAAAAGTGTACTTTATTTAGAAAGGTAAGGGGACAGTTGGAATCAAGAGATAAGAACTATCTCAGGAATAGCCAGAATCAGGGACTGGAATGCCTTTGGACCTCTCCCCTCTCTCATTCTGCTTTTTCTGTACCCTCTCTTATATCTTCCTCTCTCCTTTGCAGCTCCAAATTGTCAGGGAAAGATTCCAGTTACCTATTATCTGGGAACGGGCATTCACTCCTGGACCAACACACTGTGACCAGAGGAAGGGTACTGAGGAAGAGATTGCATATGATATATTATTAATAACTCTATTTCTTTACAAAGAAAAGAGGTTTAATAGACTCACAGTTGCACATGGCTGGGAAGGCCTCAGGAAGCTTACAGTTGTGGTGGAAGGGGAAGCAGGCATGTCTTACGTGGTGGCAGGTGAGAGAGTGCGTAGGAGGAGCTGTCAACAACTCATAAAATCATCAGATCTTGTGAGAACTCACTCACTATCACGGGAACAGCGTGGGGGAAACCACCCCCATGACCCAGTCACCTCCCGCCAGCTCCCACCGGCGACATGTGGGGATGGGGATGATAATTTGGATGAGATTTGGGTGGGGTCACAGAGGCAAACCATATCGATAACTAAGTATAGATACACATTCTTGACTATAATTCAGACATTTAAAAAATCTGCAACATTGGCTATTAAAAACGATCTTTGTCAAATCGTGGTGTAAATGATGTAGACCAGTCAACCGCAAAGATTATGGCTTTGATTGGTCTTCTTTGACCATTTTTGAAAATGTACTGAGCGTACAGACATCGATGTCTCATAATCTTCAAACTGGCTTTGCTTTCCGCTGGTCCCCTCATTAAGGTGTTAAATGAAACCTAACATACTTTCATTGGTAGAATTATATTTTTAACATTTTGAAATTTCTATTTGTAACAATGGTCATGCGGTAGCCTTCTACCTTCCATAAAATTCATGCTTTAACATCTGTCCTGTAAGCATAAGCGGGGCACTGCTGGCTCTGGACAGGAGGTCTGAGGTGCTTGGGTCCCCCGCCTTGGTGTCCCGCCTCCCTCATTGCTAACCCCACCATCACTCCCCACTACTTAGGAGCACTTTTCAAATGCCAACCAAGCAATCCAGAGTCCATATCTACAGCTACCTTCCTTCTCAGCCTCTCACACCCTAGAGGTCAGTATCCACCTGCCTGCTCTCCCCAAAGCCAGGTACCAGACAACTAGAGGCAGCCGCTATGCTCAGAGCCCACTGAAGCTATCCAAGCGAGTTAGTGCTAAGCCTCACTTGTTCCTGCCATGGAAACCACCATAAAGTGTCTTCCCTGCATATTCCTCTATCTGTGTCTCCTGTGCAGCCCTGGTACATCCTGTGGGGTGAGATGTGTCCCCTCCTCTTGGGAACTGTGAGTGGCAGCTATCATTTGAATGGCAGTCATCTCAGATCTGTTGATCTTGCTATGACCAGAATTTCCTATTTAATACCCTGTACTTTAGGACAGACTGCACCAAGACCCTCTCTTCCCTTCCTGCTACGCGGTCGCCAGGCCCAACACCTCCCCCAGCTGTGTCCTCTACGTTCAGATCACTGTGTTTAGCTGATCTCAGGGTGGGCGACACAGCGGACATGGCACACACCCTTCCCCACCTGCATCCCACTCCTGGCTCCCACCCTCGCCTCTAACCCAGCCTGGGCCACCTTCTCATAGACCCGGGGACCTGACTCATTTCTTTTCTTTCCATTCTGGTAATTAAAGCACAGCCTGGGTCCTCCAGGACTTCGATTCCAATACCCATGCAGACCTCCATTTAGAACACTAAAATCATTCCCTCAAACACACCCTGCTTTGCAATTCAATCGCTTTGTTTCTCAAGAGTATTGTTTCTTCTCTCATAGCATTCAAAAGCCTCCTCAGAAACTCAGAGCCACGAATTGGACTCTTGGTAACCTGAATTTGGTTGTGTCAATGGCCACCTCCACCCCCAAATTCTAATTTTCATAATGAATTATCTGCATGTATCTGTGTATGTGTGCAAAACAAAATACTTACCAGTTAATATCTCAGTGTATTATTCTGCCACTGAAAAACAGAAATACTGTTTGCATGCAGGCAGTATCATAGCTTATGAGGTTTATCCAAAGAGTAGTTATTTCTAGACTACTAAAAACATTCTAAAACCAATAAAGTCTCATTGTGTTTGGAACCCAATAATCAAAATTCCCTCTCGGCGTTACTTATCAACAAATAACAATCCTTACGGCAGAGGCGTTGGAACCGGAGCAGCTCCCTCTTGAATAGGAGCTGGGTAAAATGAGGCTGAGACCTGCTGGGCTGCAATCTCAAGAGGTGAAGCTTTCTAAATCACGGGATGAGACAGGAGGTCAGCACAAGATATAGATAAAAAGGCCTTGCTGATAAAACAGATTGCATGAAGAAGTCAGCCGAAAGCCACCAAAACCAAGATGGTGGGGAGAGTGACCGCTGGTCGTCCTCACACGGCTCATTATACGCTAACTCTAATGCATTAGCGTGCTTGAAAGACACTCCCACCAGCTTCTGGACGGTTTACAAATGTCGTGGCAATGTCAGGGAACTCCCTGACATTGCCCTATATGGTCCAAAAGGGGAGGATCCCGTAGTTCTGGGAACTGCCCACCCTTTTTTTCAAAAACTCATAAATAGTCCACGCCTTATTTAGCATATAGTCAAGAAATCACCACGAAATAGCCACCAGTAAGCCCACGCTGCTGTCTGCCCCTGGCGCAGCCATGCTTTATTCCTTTACTTTAATAAACTTGCTCTAGTTGCGGGACTTTTCCTGAGTTCAGCTAAAGTCAGGGTCCTTGTCACACAGCCATGAAAATTGAGGCTCACAGACGATTTGAAGGGTGAGTAGGACAGGGTTTTATTGGATGAAAAGGAAGGAAAGAGGAAACAGGGACCCTCCGCAAAGCCAGAGTCCCAGCTTCCCACCTCAGAGTTCCAATCCCAGGTTCCACCCAGGAAGAGGCGGGGCTGGGCTCCTCCCTGCTGCAAACCCACCCCAGTGTGCGCTCCTCCCAGTACGCTGCAGGCTGGAGTTTTGCTGGGGAGCCCTTCCCACCAGCCTGTCTCACTTTCACTTTATTCTATGGACTCACTTCGAATTATTTCCGTGCAAGATCCAAGAACCCCCTTTTAGGTCCAGATCAGGACCCCTTTCTGGTACCACTTACACGATGCACCTCATTCAAGGTAAATGTGAGAATATTAAAACTGATGGTTTCCTTTGTCCTGAGCTGAACATTTGTCTACCCCATGTGCAAACTGGGTATCGTAGGGTACAGCTGGCAACTGTATGAGGGAGAAGAATTGGGGGGAAGAGAGACAGAGACAGAGAGAGCCAGAGAGAGAAGGAGAGAGCACAGTGGGTCGGGTGCACGCCTGTAATCCCAGTACTTTGGGAGGCCAAGACGGGTGGGTCGCTTGAGGTCAGGAGTTCAAGACCAGCCTGGCCAACATGGTGAAGCCTCATCTCTACTAAAAATACACAAATTAGCCAGGCATGGTGGCATGCACCTATAATCCCAGCTACTCGGGAGGCTGAGGCAGGAGAATCACTTGAACCTGGGAGGCAGAGGTTGCAGTGAGCAGAGATTGCACCATTGTCCTCCAGCCTGGGCAGAAAAGCGAGACTCCATCACCAAAAAAAAAAAAAAAATAGAGAGAGAGCACAGTGGGCATGGGCGGGCTGGCCACGCGACCCGGCGCCCTTCTTCCTCGCCCTGTCTCGGGACTGGGTTCAGAGCCTTGGCTTTCTCACTTGTGAATTCACGGGGTGGTTTGAGGATTAACTGAACTATTGTGGATCAGACACTGTTGAGTAAGAAGCAAACCTGGACTCTGGAAGGATCCCTAAGGGCAGGAAGAGACGGTGGCAACGTGGAGAGGGCTCTAAGTGTGAGCTCTGGGTCAGGCGGCCTCGACTCTCCTTTTGCTGGGGAGAAGCGAACAAGCTCGGAAGGGCCGGTGCGGTGCGAGGAACTGGGGTGAGTGTGGCCAGGAGCAGACAGCAGATCCCAAGAGTTTTCCCCTGGGACCCTCTGTTCCCAGGAGGGGCTGCTGGGGGTCATTTGCAGCTCAGGCTGGGCAGCCGGGCAGGCCTGGGAGAAGGAGAGGAGCTTCAATAAAGTGTGGTTCACGTGCATTTCGCTCTGACCCACCATCGGGGTTCAGTTCAGCTCAGTCCCTGAGGAGGCGAAGGTTGAGATTCTTGTCACAGGCAATCATAGGGGTGTCTGTGAGTCTCCTCCCATTCAGGGAAGGGGCTCTTTGTAGTGAGGGGTGTCCTGACCTTTGCTGTCTTCCAGGGTCAGCTGACAGGGAACATCTCCAGGGACAGTAGGAAGTGAACCCACTTGAGCATCAGCCGGTTTTACAGTCTCCTGCCCCACAGCCTGTTCCTCCCCAAACCCTGGGTGGAGTGCGGTCACCTTGGTGGTTGGAACCCTCTCCCGACAGCCCCAGCAACTTATAGAAGAGGCTGACGGAGCCTCCCTCAGTGCCACGCTAAAGCCTCCAGCCCAGGAGGGGCTACGGCTTCATTCCCATCACGTGACCTGTGCTGACATGAGACTCGCTGTGTCTGTGCAGCTGGGACCCCCCCCACCCGCATGGAATGACACACCCCTCCCCTCTCCGCCTCCCCATACGCCCTCCTGTGGCTTCCCCTCAGGAGACTGCCGTGAGGAACCTTCCAGCGCTCTCCTCACTTCAGTCAAGTAGTAAAACTCCTGTCTATCAAAACCTGCATTGTCATGGAGTCATTTCTTGCTCGCCAGGTGAATGAACCCAGGTATTTTTCGGGCAGCACAGAGCTCAGGAAGTTCCATGTTGTCAGCACGGAGCACTGCCTGGCACGCAGCAGGTGTTCGGTTAACGTTTGCTGCAGTGCACAGAAGCATCCCCACCGGACGCTGTCGACGTCATAAACACAGCTTTGTTCTCCAGCCTCTCGTGACTGGCAGCTGTTTACAGAATGGCTGAGCCCTCCGTGAAGGCCCTTAGACCTCGGGAGAGACAGGACAGAGAAGCACAGAGAGGGGACACTCTTCACAAACCGAAAGCCAGCAGGTCGTTAGGCTCTGTTAGCTGTTTTCCCATATGTTTCTAAAATCAAGGAGCTTGCGCTAAATACTGAGTCAGAAAGCTAGTACAGTCGACGGTACTGAGTGACGGGTCTGTGGCCTGGGAGGCACCGGACCGCACAGCCACAGCCGAGCGAGCTAAGCCGCACCTGTACCTACAGCCCCCCGCCCAGGTTCATGTTACCGTGCTCCACCTCCCCGGGCAGATCAGCGCACTATTAGATTCTCGCAGAGGTGCGGACCCCACTGTGAACTGCACGTACGAGGGATCCAGGCTGCACGCTCCTTATGAGAATCTAACGCCTGATGATCTGCCACTGTCTCCCATCACCCCCAGAGGGGACCGTCTAGTTACAGGAAAACAAGCGCAGGGCTCCACTGATTCTACATTAGGGTGAGCTGTAGAAGGATTTCACTGTGTGTTCCGGTGTCGTCATAATAAAGGGCACAATAAGTGCAACGCCCTCGAATCATCCCCAAAACTCTCCCCCTTCCTCGCACCGCCGTCCATGGAAAAGCTCTATTCCACAAAACTGGTCCCTGGTGCCAAAAGGCTTGGGGACCGCTGAACTGTACTGCTTGGCTCCCCGATCTCCAGCTTCCTGTAAACAACTGGCTATCAACCTTTCTAATTTGGGGAAATATTTACCATATTTTTCTATTAGATGGTAAAATGAAAATACAGATGCTAAAGCCAGCAACTGTTTTAAATGAAGCATGACTGTTCCACTAGCTGAGGCCTTCCAAAGTGCCTGGGGTGATTTCAAAGGCCTCTAATGAAAAAGGCATGACTACGGCTTTTTTTCCTAAGGAGAAAGCTTTTGAAGCTTTTGTAATTTAGCAGAATTGTGTTATAATTTAGAAAGACAATTCTCTCAGCCTAAATTTTTAAGGACTATTTATGAGTCTGAAAGAAGAAGTAAATTATAAAATAATCTTTTTAAAATAGATTGTGGCCACGGAGACAGATGAAGTCATTCCTTTCAACAGACCCCTCCTCTTTTTTTGTATTCATTTTCCCAGAAATTCCGTTACTCTGCGAAGATTCTCTTAGAAATTACTTGCAGCATCTTAGAGGTGGTTTTTGTCTTGAAAAATTGTTGCATCTAGTAGCCCTTAGGTCATGTTCTCAGTGACTTTTGATCCTCACTTCTTTGTTAGAGATGACTCTGTAACCTCATGGAAAACTTTCCACAAGAATACATTAATGGATTCTAACAGGATTTAATTAACACTAATCGTGAAGCACCCCTGGAAAGTAACCGCGGCCCCCAAAACACGGACCAATTATTCTGGTAAAAATTTGTATGACGAATGGACAAATGGTTTTGTAGACACTGTGAAAACAGGATAAAATAAACCCCACAGGAAAATGGGAATATTTCCACATTTCCTCCTGGAGACTCAGTTCTGTATCTCGAAACCGAATGGCTTGGAGACTCAGACGCTCAGAGGCTGACTTTCTCTCATTGCGCTCCAGGGCTGAAAATCTTGACCGCGCACAGGATATGACGGGCAAGGCTGTACATACACAGTCAGACATGCCGTGCATGAGGGAGTTTTCAAGGAGACTTTCCACGACACAAGGTTTTGGTTTCAAATGCTACCTCTAGAGCCTACACTCTGCACAAGACGGCCTTCCACCGTATGTCCTTTTTAACACCAGTTCTTGATTTGTTTTAGTCAAGCTCTGACTCATGAATCCCTCCAGAAGAGATTTCTATTTCCTAAGACCCTTCAACAGGAGCAACAATGCGCTTACTCATTCAGGATAGTCATAAAAACATTCAGAAGGGCCAAGATTAGGCCGGGTACTGTGGCTCACACCTGTAATCCTGGCATTTTGGGAGGCCGAGGCAGGAGGATCATTTGAGGTCAGGAGTTCAAGACCAGCCTGGCCAACACAGTGAAACCCTGTCCTTACCAAAACATACACAAAAATTAGCTGAGCATAGTGGCGTGCGCCCCTAGTCCCAGCTACTCAGGAGGCTGAGGCAGGAGAATCACCTGAACCCAGGATGTGGAGGTTGCAGTGAGTTGAGGTAGTCTGTGGGACCCGCCTGGGTGACAGAGTGAGACTCTGTATCCAAAAAAAAAGAGAGACCAAAATTATTATACAGTCGAAACATTTAACTGTGTTGTGTTTTCCAGGATTGTCTCACCTAACACAGAGGGACATTTTAGGAGATTCAGATGAAAACTCATGCACCCTTTCGCTCTGAGTTTTCAATTTAGGAGCCGCAGGGTTTGAAGCACTGATCAACACAGCAGTTGGCTGAGGATTCGTTTTACAAATGAGGATCTTGGGGGGAATGTTGAGCTGCGTCACAGTGAACTTAAAGGCTAAATCAAAACCTGCTGGGAAACACTTTTCGTGGCATTAAAAGTATTTAGTGATTAATAGAAAGCAGGATGCTGTAACTGCCACAGACACTAAAACCAGCTTATCTCAATAGCTGCTGCAGCTGCAAGTTGCCCCTGAAACATGCATTCTTCCTTTTTTTGGTCATCGGTCTCAGATTTTCAATCAAGCACATGGCTGCCTGGAATACCCTGAATTCCCAAGATTCCTTTGCAGCTAGGTGTGGCCATGGGATGTAAGTGGAGGTGGACATTGTCCTGAAAGGATGGAAAGATGTCTCGTTCCTGCCTTCCATTTTCCTTCAGCCATGAATTCAGGCATGATGCTGGAGCATGGGCAGCCACCTTGCAGCACGAGGTAGAGACAGCCACATACCAAGGACAGAAGAACAGGATGGAAGGAGAATGGATCTTAGCCCTATACCTGCTCGGTGAATCTCCTGAAAGAAAGAAAATATGCACCTCTTGCTTAGGCCACTGTTTATTATGGATCTTCCATCTGCTGTAACCAAATGTCATCCTGATACCGTCCCACTCCATAACAATGTCCAGGCTCACAACTTCTCCCTAGATTTGTCAAGTCAGTCCCTCTTCCTGACTCAAGGGTCTAAAATGTTTAAAGAACTAACAAGATGTAAATACATTGAAAAGCAAAATTGCAAATGTTGCAAAAGATGCAGGATTTGCTGAAATTGGTGAAATGAAGGTTGGAGAATTACGTGGTCCACAGGCCACGTGAGGCTCTGGCAGTGCTGGAAACCGGCTAACCAGTTTCCAGAAGAGCCCAGCAGGAGGAGAGACAGGCCTTGCAGAAGAAAACTTCAATTTCACAAGAAGAAAGAATCTCTGGACGGGGGGCGGGGGGCGGGGTGGAGAGTATTGATGAGGTCCTGGTACATTGTTTCTTATTTGCATGAAATATCTCTTGGCCTGGCTGGGCACGATGGCTCATGCCTATAATCCCAGCATTCCGGGAGGCAAAGGGGAACGTATCACTTGAGGCCAGGAGTTCAAGATCAGCCTGGCCAACATGACAAAACCCTATCTTTACTAAAAATACAAAAATTAGCCAAGCATGGTGGTGCTTGCCTGCAGTCCCAGCTACTTTGGAGGCTGAGGCATAAGAATCGCTTGAACCTGGAAACTGGAGTTTGCAGTGAGCTGAGATCACATGACTGCACGCCAGCCTGGGTGACAGGGTAAGACTCTGTCCGAAAAAAAGAAAAAGAAAAGAAAAGAAAAGAGAAATATATCTTGGCCTTATAACTCCTTTTCTTTTCTCTCTCTCTCTCTCTTTTTTTTTTTTAATAGAGACGGGGTCTGGCTCTGTCACCCAGGCTAGAGTGTACTGGGGCCATCACAGCTCACTGCAACCTCAAACTCCTGGCTTGAAGCAATCCTTCAGCCTCAGCCTCTGGAGTGGCTGGGACTACAGGCACGCGCCACCATGCCTGGCTAATTTTGTGTTATTTTTTGTAGAGACGGGGTTCATTCTGCTGCTCAGGCTGGTCTCAAACTCCTGGGCTCAAGTGATCCTCCCACCTTGACCTCCCAAAGCACTGGGAGTACAGGTGTGAGCTCCCATGTACTCAGTTTCTATGATGCCTACATGAATAAATTTTGTTCAACATAAGACAGATTTAACCTACTTTCGTAATTTGGGGTTCATTTTTCAGTACAAAGTCACAATCCAACCTTTTCTTAGATTGTCCTTGTTTTCCACGAAATTCTGGTCCCTATTCAAATGGATGTCAGCTTCCGCTGTACACCGGGTCACTCAGGAGCTTCGGGCCTGGGTCTCCCCTGAGAGTCTGATGCCTTTGGTCAGGGATGCCGCCTGAGCATCCAGAGGTTTAAAGACAAGGCTGGGAGCCGCTGTTTCAAGCGGCCCTTCCAGGAGCGGCTGATCTCAGGTAGGGAGGTCTTTGCTTATACCATTCCCTCATCAGCTCCTACCACTGACAGACCCTTTAAAATGACATTAGAGTCAGAGAGGCGAAGTGAGGGTGGAGGCTGGGAAGATGCAATAAGAAGAGCTAGCTCTCCCATCTCATAAGAATCTCCAGATAAACGGTAAAGAAGGCGAGTTCAACCACCAGGAACCCTTCAAGGGAAGAGGTCCTGTAGCTCCACGCAGAGTACAACTGCAGAGGCCAAAAGAGGAAGGCAGTCAGCACGTGTCACCAACACATCCAACGCTGACAAAGCTCCATCCTTAACTGCACACGGGGAGTGCGGTCTCTCCAGATCTGCGGGGCTGGCCAGGAGGCTGACAGGGCCCACACAATCCCACTGACAAGGGGGAGCCTACGCAGGCTGGTTTTCCAAACTTGAAGATGCTCGATGAACCTTTCAAGGTGGAAAAGGTACTCGGTCTTACTGCCTTGCTGTGCGAGTGTAGGAAGGGGCTGAAGAGTGGAATTTAAGGAGAAGTGGTAAGCCTCAACTCCTCACTCGGACCTGTGGCCAAGGCTCAGCAATGCCTCTCTGCCATGCAGCACTGAGTTATTAGCTACATACATATTGCATATATTAGCTATACATACATATGCGTACATATGTACATACACGCATGTGTATATATATGCATATATATAGCGTTTTGTTTGTTTTAGGCAGTCTCACTCTCGCCCAGGCTGAAGTGGCACAATCTTAGCTCTCTGCAAGCTCTACCTCCCCAGTTCAAGCACTTCTCCGGCCTCAGCCTCCCGAGTGGCTGGGATTACAGGCATGTGCCACCATGCCTGGCTAATTTTCGTGTTTTTAGCAGAGACAGAGTTTCACCATGTTGGCCAGGCTGGTCTTGTACTCCTGGCCTCATGTGATTTGCCTGCCTCAGCCTCCCAAAGTATTGGGAGTACAAGCGTGAGCCACCACCACCTTGCTTAGTGCTATTTTTATTAAAAGTATTTCCCTCAATATATAAAGGGCATAGTTTCTCAGTTTTATCTTGAAATGTATTTTTGAGTCATTCAAACCTGTACATCAGCAAACTAAAAGCTACACACAAAATGTTTGAACATTTTACCTAAAGGAAGAGTAATCATTATATCCAAAAGACACCTGTGCTCATATATTTATGGCAGTACTATTCACAATAGCAAAGATATGGACTCGACCTAAATGTCCATCCATGGAGCACTCGATAAAGAAAATGTGGGATCTATAACACAAGGAATACTACTCAGCCATGAAAAGGAATGAAATCACGTCTTATGCAGCAACATGGATGGAACTGGAGATCATTATCTTCAGTGAAACAAGTTACGAACAGGAAGACAAATACTGCAACTTTTCACTTATAAGTGGGAGCTAATAATGTCTACTCATGGAAGCAGAGTGTGCCATGCCGGGCCTTAGCAGGGTGGGAGGGAGGGGGGAGGATGGAGGCTGCTAGGTGGGCACGATGTGCATGGCCCAGTGACAGATGCCTGGAAGGGCCTGACTTCACCACCACACAAAATATCAATGGAGCACAACTGCACGTGTGTCCCATTAATATGTACAAATAAAAATAAATACGTGTTTAGGTTGGGCGTGGTGGCTCATACCTGTAATCCCAGCACTTTAGGAGGCTGAGGTGGGTGGATCACTTGAGGTCAGGAGTTCGAGACCAGCCTGGCCAACATCGTGAAAACCCATCTCTACTAAAACTACAAATTAGAATAAAAACACTACATACAAATAAAAATAAATAAATGTTTAGGCCAGGTGTGGTGGTGGGTGCTACTTGGAGGCTGAGGCAGGAGAATCACTTGATCTCGGGAAGCAGAGGTTGCAGTGAGTGGAGCTCATGCCACTGCACTCCAGCTTGGGTGACAGAGCAAGAGTCTGCCTCAAAAATAATAATAAAAATAAATAAATGTTTAAACATAAAGTGAACCGAGCGTGAAACTGACACCATCTAGAACACTCTCGGAAAAGCCGTGGTCTTACATCTTTACTTGACTATTCACAAAGTGGCTGCATTCTAACCCCCTCGTAACTAGATGCTTAACTGTCTGCACTTCCTTTGAAGGCCCGGGCCTGGTGGGGTGGGGGGGGTTCCACTCCTTGCCCAGCACAGCTCACCGTGGGAAGAAATGGAGACTATTTTCACATGGCTGATGGTGACACTTTTTATTAATTTAAAAACGTGCCCTTCTCCCTAGGGCATGGGGCACGTGCACATTCTCCTACAAAGACGTGGTGGTGCGGAGGTACCGTGGCAGTCAGGCGGCGACCGGGTCACTCAAGGAGGCAGAGACTCGAGCTTCCGGACAATCAGCGCTTTGGAAACAGCAGCATCATTAGCTCTAAGACAACACCGGACCTGCAGGGCCTTTTCTGTGGGTGGCGTCAATTATTCCAGATTCAGACCAGGCTGTCCTCTCCGGACCCAGGCTCTGCCACTCCCTCCTGTGTCCCCATAGCTAGTCATGAAGGCCGTAACCCTTGGGCCCCTCAGAGGAAAAAAAGTTTGGGGAGGAGGGGCGATGGGAGGTATTTTTGAGCCGCTGTCCCACCACCGGGAGCCTGCTAGTTCCCGTTAACTGCCTTTCTAGAAAGCGATTCTGTTCTGTGATGGAGGCAGCAGAATGAAACATGAAATTACACCGCACGAGATCGCAAAGGACAGGAAAGACTGCATGTCCTGATGTGACGCAGATGACATGGACAGGGAGAGGTCTCCATTACCATGACGGCGGGGCTGGCCCCGGGAGGACCTCGCTGGGTGGCTGCAAAGCCCTGCAGCCCTGAGTTCTGTCCTGCCAAGGGCTGGAGGCTGGTGACCCTTCCGACCCCCATCCCCGGGTCCCTGATGTGGGAAGGGGAAGGGCCCACCCCAGAACCAGAAGCCCCAGGCCTCCATCTCAGGCTCACTGGAGCATTCTGCAGGCTACGGGGGACATGGCGTTTGCTTCTACCTGGTTTTCCACTCAAATTCTGCCAAGAGGTGGGTGGGGCCTATGAGCAGCCTGGCCGCCTTTCTAAAAGGCACAACTTGTAATTCCACCCTTGAAAAGTGACATGTGCCGGGCGTGAACTCACTCGCAGCACTTTCTAGTGTTCAGAGAAGACTGGGGCCACCCGCATGCCTGTCAGAGTTGAGATCACAACAGAAACGCTGCTAGGACTCGGCCTGGCTCACACGTCTGCTTTTTGCTTTTGCCTTTGAAACCAGCCATGACGGGGACAGGTCGGTCAGGAGGCAGGTGAGGGGCCTGAACCATGACTGCCTGAAAATAAGCCTCTCTTGTCTGCACCAAAGCCCTAGAGCAGGTAACCAAATTCTCTCCCAAATTCCCTGGAAACCAGTTTCCCTTTCCCTGTCCCAGTCGCACCTCCTGCAGGACCGGCGGGTGAACCCGCCTGGGTCAGCATCTGAACCACAGAAAGATACGGGATGAACGCAGTGTCTCTGCGGACTCACGACCAACGTTTTCTAGGATTCTGCTAAGGTTGGTTTGATTTGAACTGGACTGGACCCACGTGACCCAGACTCTGAGTGTCCACCCAGAGCCATGTGTCGGAGAGCAGGTGTCCGATGAGGCCCGTCCTCAGTCCTCACTGCAGCCTTCCAGCTTCCTGATGAGCTGCTGGTAGGTGTCTCTTTCCACCTGCCATGAATGATACATTCTCACGTACACCTTTCCGTTCGTTACAATTTCCTTTTCTAATGCAGGATCACTGACCAGTCTCTTTGCCAGATGAACAAACTCCTGCAAAAAAAGGAAGGAGACATAGACGTAAATAACTGAAGAAGGGAGATTTTGCAAATGCGCCCAAGAGCCTGTGTCTGCGTCAGTGGCTGATCTTGTCTTTGCCTCCTGGGCCTGGAGAAGGTGACTTTTCGGAAGGATGGGAGTTAATGCAAACATTCAGACTGAGTGGGAAATAATATATATGCACACACACACAGGTGCACACACACGTACACACACAGGTGCACACACGTGCACACACACACATATGCTGGGATGAACATGAAAGATACTGGAGCCACCGACTCCTTTCCCGAGATCAGCAATCCCAGCTCTATTCCCAGAGACGCTCAGATCCACCATTTCTTCCCTCTCACGAGCCAAGCCTAAGATGTGAACCTAGGCCTTACCCCAGGGTCTGCGCCCACAGCCCCACATGATATCACCCAGCCCCACTAGCTTTCCTTTGTGTTGGTTCTGTCGTCTTCCCGGGGTGCAGAGCCAAGCCTGTCTTCACAATATGATGGTGTCTGGGGCACTGGAAAGCACTAGTGCTTCAGAGTCGGAGCTGGGTTCAAATTCTTCTGAACCACCTAACTCAGCTGTGTGGCCTGGGGCAAGCTAGTGAGCCTCTCGGAGCCCATTTCCCATCTGCAAAGGAGTGATGGCCACTTAGTCGGTAAAGCCAGCCCTGCCCCAGGTCCCAGGGGCTCCTGGCACGAAGGTGGGGAGGGGTTTAACAGCCCTTTGCCTCGCTGGCCTTGCCTTCTGCAGCTCAGCTTCCGGCTGTGTTTCTGGTTATGCTCATTACTGATGAAGGCCCGCAGACCCTTGGCCCGGTAATGACAGAATGCTCCTGGTGACCTGGTTTAAATAGCAAAGCCCTTCAGAACTGGAAAAAAGGCTGGAAGTATTTTGCCTGTTAAAGGTATTGAGGGAAAGGAGGGGCCAGTCATTATTCTTTACGCTTGCCGGTAAGTCCACAGCACAGCTCCCAGTCCAGGAGGCGTGGGCTTACATTCACCCCCTACCCTTCATGTGCCTGGTGGGGGGTAAATTTCCTACCCTCCCGCGCCTCGGTTCCTCAACTGTCAGTCAGGGGTAATCACATACCTCCTTCCTAGGGTGTTGACGGGACAGCAGAGGGGTCACCGCGAAGAAAGAATTCCGAGGAAAGCCCGGTACGTACCTAGCTAGCACCGCCACGGTGACTCCCCAACAGCCCACGTAAATTCCAAGAAGGGAGCAACGCCTAAGATTAATATACAAGGCTTTTGCTTTTTAAAAGGAACATAAACATATTCGCAAAATTATTGTTAATTAAATGCTGAGTGCCTTTTATAGCTAGCAATATAAATAGTAATATTTATGGTACAGTAGAATTATATTTTTATAGATTATGTTTACACTTTGTAGTAAATTGGTGGTTGTTTTATAATAAAAATATAACATATTTATTCCTGTTTCAGAGCAGAACAACGTTCTTATTAAAATTATTTGAGATGCTTATAGCTGGGTATATTATTTTATGATGCTGGTCATAGCTTCGATTTATCTGATGTGGAGACTTTGGTGGAAACCCACCCCCCACCCCGCTCTGCTTATTATTTCTACAGAATTCATGGCCCCTTTACAACAAAACCCTGAAGGACAGAGTTTCTAGGAATAGGTTGTGATAAAACACACTCTTCTTTTCTCTCTGCATGGAAGAGTGAAAAAAAACATAGGCTTAAATAAAGCAAGAGGTGGGTGACAAGCAAGAACATCTTGGCTGCTCGCTTGATAAAGCCCTGGGTGAGTGGCAGAAGGAAAGGAAAGGAAAATCATCAGAAAAAAATCTCTCCTAAATCGTAAGTCACTCCCTGAGACTCTGGGATTCTTTTCTTCTGGACTAAAAGGCTCCTCTGTGTCTGTGTCGGTAATCTGCTGGACACACGCCTGTGGACATGACAAATGCATGTGGACACAGACTCTGTCGTTTGCTTACCAGGCCAGACGGTTTACAAAGGCGGCCACACCCTCTATCCCCTCGCACATGTCTCTGCAATATGACACTGCCACTCTCCCCACTGAGCGGGTGTGGTCTATTCCCCACACCGCCCCAGTGAATCTGACTTGGATGAGTAATTTGTTTTTTTTTTTTTTTTTTTTTTTTGAGATAGAGTTTTATTCTGTCACCAGGCACCAGGTTGGAGCACAGTGGCACAATTTCGGCTCACTGTAACCTCCACCTCCTGGGTTCAAGCAATTCTTCTGCCTCAGACTCCTGAGTAGCTGGGACTACAAGCGCACCACACCCAGCTAATTTCTGTATTTTTAGTAGAGACGGGGTTTCACCATGTTTGTCAGGATGGTCTCGATCTCTTGACCTCGTGATCTGCCCGCCTCGGCTTTTGACTGGCAGAATACATAAGAAGTGATGCAGTCCGCCTTCCACGCAAAGCTTCAAAAGCTCTTATGCTTCTGAAGTTTCCATGACCCCGGGCCCTGTTGTAGCCCTGGAGACCACCATGTAAAGCAATGCCTGGGCTAGCTTCCTGGGCGAAGAGAAGCCATGTGAACACAGGCACTGAGCAATGGCCAGCACCATGAGTGATGCCGTCTCAGGCCACCCAGCCACGGGTCAGCTGCCAGAAGACCATCACTGGACAAGTGGTCCCAGGCCCAGCAGAAGCACCGCCCCAGGAGCCCAGCTCAAACTGCGAACAGATAGTTGTCTGTTCCCGATGGACAGTTAGTTGTCCGATTTTTGGGATTCTTAGTTACACAGCCATGTATACCTGACACTCTCGCCAGGCATTCAGCTCCCCCGCTTCATCAAGAGAGCTGTGAATTTTTGAAACTCTACCCCTTCGCAACGTGATCTGGGAAGAAGACCCTGTCTCCACTTCCAAAAGTTGGTCTTGATTTGTCCTAGCCAATTGTGGTGTGACTGACACACCCTGGGCTGCCTCCAGGCACCCTGCCCGTGACATGAGTGTGGGTGGACTAGCCTGCAACTAACAGAATATGGCAAAGGACAGGGGATGGCTCCCTCGACAGCGTGATTTACAGGGGCCTTCATCGCAGCAGAGCGGAGCAGGGGAGACTCCATAATGGAGTCCCACTCTGTCACTCAGGCTGGAGTGCAGTGGCAAAATCTTGGCTCACTGCAACCTTTGTCTCCCGAGTTCAAGTGATTCTCCTGACTCAGCGTCCTGAGTAGCTGCGATTGCAGGCGTCCACCATCACGCCCCGCTAATTTTTGTATTTTTAGTAGAGACAGGGTTTCACCATGTTGGTCAGGCTGGTTTTGAACTCCTGACCTCATGATCTGCCCACTTCAGCCTCCCAAAGTGCTGGGATTACAGGTATAAGCCACTGCACCTGGCCTTTTAAAAATTTTTAGTGATGGGGTCTCGCTCTGTCACCCAGGCTGGAGTGCAGTGGTACGATCACAGCTCACTGCGGCCTCAACCTCCTGGGCAAAAGAGATCCTCCTGCCTCTGCCTCCCGAGAAGCTGGGAATGCGGGCACATGCCACTGCATCTGGCTAATTTTCTTATTTTTTCTAGAGACAGGGTTTCACTGTGTTGCCCAGGCTGTTAAGTGCATTTTCAACTTCCAGTGGGTTTATTGAGATGTAACCCCATCACATATCCAGGGGCACCTGTCCTGGCAGCTTCTAAGGGCTGAGGAGACTGGCCCCTGGCCAACAACCAGTGAGACAGCAATGGCCTTAGTCCCACGGCCACACGATACTGAGCCACCAACTGTGCTCTAGATAAGAATGTGGCCCAGCCACCCGGACGGAGTGCAGCCTGGTGAGATGTGAGGGCCCAAGCCGAGGACCCATCTGGCTGTGCCCAGAGCCTAGACCCACAGACACTGTGAGATGGCACACGGGTGTGGCTTCAGGCTGCTGAGTTTGTGGTGATTTGTTACACACAATAGAGAACCAACACTGTTAACCTCTTCTCCCCGCCAGGGCTTGATCCAAGTCTGGCCACTGAGATGGTCAGAGGCATTTGAAACGCAGCAGCTCCCTCTTGAACAGGAGCTGGGTAAAATGAGGCTGAGACCTGCTGGGCTGCAATCCCAGGAGGTAAAGCTTTCTAAGTCACAGGATGAGACAGGAGGTAGGCACAAGACACAGGTCATGAAGACGTTGCTGATAAAAGAATGCAGTAAAGAAGCCACTAACGCCCACCAAAACCACGATGGCGACAAGAGTGACCTCTGGTGGTCCTCATTGCCACACTCCCGCCAGCACCATGACAGTTTGCGAATGCCATGGCAGTATCAGGAAGTTACCCTCTATGATCTAAACAGAGGAGGTGTGAATAATCCACCCCTTGCTTAGTATATCACCAAGAAATAACCATAAAAATGGGCAATCAGCTGCCCTCAGGGCTGCTCTGTCTACGGAGCAGCCATTCTTTTACTCCTTCACTTTCTTAATAACCTTGCTTTCACTTTACGGACTCGCCCTGAGTTTTCTTGTGCGAGATCCAAGAACCCTCTCTTGGGGTCTGGATTGGGACCCCTCTCCTGTAACAAGACGGGAGGGAGAGTCAGTCCGTGTCTTCTGAAAAAGTTGGTTTCCTCTTTCTAAGAAGAGAACACGGGAAACAGCTGCTCCCTCCAGCCTCTAAGGCCACCGAGGTCGCATGGGGAACCCTGACCCAGTGCAGGGATTCCCCCCACCTCAGGACGACGCCGTCTACAGGAAAGGCAGGCCGGGCACTCACACGGAGAAGGCAAGTTGTGCCAGGCCTGACATGCCACGCCAGACATCAGCCGTGACACCTGACACCTCATCAAATGCACCGGAGAGCTACACAGCAGGAGGTGTACCCCTGAGTGTCCCTGAGACGCGTCCCTCCAGACCAGGCACTACAGGTTCAACTCCGGTTTCCGTCAGGGGCTGCAGGAATGCCGACTGGCTGACAGCCACGCACGCTCTGTACCCCTGGAGGAAGGGCTGCCACTCAGGATCTTACGCTCTGCCATACCGTGATCTACTCTTGAAAACGATTTATGAAAATAACTCACAGGCCAGGGACAGAGGCCCACGCCTGTAAACGCAGCAGTTTGGGAGGCCGAGGGGGGCAGATCACCTTAGGTCAGTAGTCCGAGATCAGCCTGGCCGACATGGTTAAACCCTGTGTCTTACTAAAAATACAAAAAAATTAGCTGGTCGTGGTGGCGGATGCCTGTCATCCCAGCTACTTGGGAAGCTGAGACAGGAGAATCTCTTGAACCTGGGGCCAGGAGGTTGCAGTGAGCTGAGATCGCGCCCTTCATTGCAGTCCAGCTGGGCAACAACAGCTAAACTCTGTCTCAAAACAAAAGAGAAAAGGAGAGGGAAAGTGAAAAGGAACTCATGAGGCCTTACAGAGAACAGACGCTAAAAACTCAAAGCCAAGCCAAGTACAGAAATTCCATCTCTCAAGAGAGTGCAGAAGCCAGCCTCGCCTCGGTTCCCGATCAGCGGTAGGAAAGCAGACGCCCTCGGGGCCCAGCAGGTGAAGTGGGAGCTGCGCACCTGCCACAGGGTAAATACAGGCCTGTGAAGGTTGCCGCATTTCTTTTTCCAAGAGAGATCTAAATTCTGGATAATTATGCAAAAGTGTTCCATGTTAAATAGCAACCAGTAATTCAATATTTTAAGAATACAGCAAACTCAACAAAACACATGTGCAGACCAGGTCTAGGTCAAGGGCAACAGGTGTACCAGCGCTGGCTCAGGTAACGCACTTGTGATATTAAATAAAAGTCATGCAAACAAGCAGGGTTTGGTGTTCATAGAGTCATTACTTAACTAGTAGATGGCCATCCTCGGAGCTTCTTCCTGTCTGAGCAGTCTGGAGCTGCTGGTGGAACATTTCTCATTGAATCCTTTTGACTTGCTCCATCTCCCTTAGGTTTCACCAAGACCCAGAGGAAGAGAAGTGGTGTCCGTTTTGTCTTTTTACTTTTTGGAGAGGGAGTCTCTCTCTGTCGCCCAGGCTGGAGTACAGTGACACAATCTCACCTCACCGCAACCTCTGCCTCTGGGGATCAAGCGATTCTCCTGCCTCAGCCTCGCAGGTAGCTGGGATAACAGGCTTGCGTCCCGACACCCAACTAATTTTTGTACTTTTAGTAGAGACAGGGTTATCCCATGTTGGCCAGGCTGGTCTTGAACTCCTGCCTCAAGTGATCTGCCTGGTTTGGCCTCCCCAAGTGCTGGGATTACAGGTGTGAGCCACTGAGCCCGGCCAGTACCTGTTTTATAAAATGAATATTAGAACCCCATCACAATCCTTCTCATGATGATGTTACCTCAAAGCCACAGAACGAAAGGGAAAAGAACCCCTCCAGGAGAAGAAAAGCCTTGAGCAGGGCATATGCTGGGGCTCGCAGATTTAAAATGTTACGGTTTTAAGGAGCGTTACATTCTGACAACCTTCAGCAAGTGATATATACTTATTTTTCCAAGATGAGCAATAGTCACTCATAGGAAAACTCTGAATCTCAGGCTTGGTGTGTTTTAAACAGCCCCAAAGCTGCTCTCCCGCTGCTTCAAATGCGACAGCTTCTTGATAGGAGACATTGACGAGGAAGTTTCTCAAAACCAGCACGGGCTGCCGTCGCTGAAGACTGCGGGTTTTCCTTGGGCCTTTCTGGTTGGAACCTTTGCGTTAATTAAGCCTTCGTTGGAGGCTTTGCTTCTCAAACCTGGCTGTAAGAATCTCTAGGGGAGCTTGTAAAACACACATGCCCCACACACGGGCCCGCAGCCCCCAAGATGCTGATTGGGTGGGTGGAGGGTGGGGTCCAGGAATGTGCGTTATCCAATGTGTTACTTCAACAGTTCTTTAGGAAAGAGACAGCCAGCCTCTGGCCAAGAGCCTCCAGCAGAGGTCAGGATCCAGCCAGAAATTAACAGCAGCAGCCAACATGCGTCCATTGCTCCACCACGTACACAGAATGAGGTTTCTGAATTCAGGACCTGACTGATTTTAATAATTCGGCTGCTACAACCTTTTTTTTTTTTTTTTTTTTTTTGAGATGGAGTCTCGCTCTGTTGCCCAGGTTGGAGTGCAGTGGTGCGATCTCAGCTCACTGCAATGTCTGCCTCCCAGGTTCAAGCAATGCTCCTGCCTCAGCCTCCTGAGTAGCTGGGACTATAGACACACACTACCACACCTGGCTAACTTTTGTATTTTTCGTAGAGATGGGGTTTCACCATGTTGGTCAGGCTGGTCTCGAACTCCTGACCTCATGATCCACCCATCTCAGCCTCCCAAAGTGCTGGGATTACAGGTGTGAGCCACCGTGCCCAGCCAAGCTTTTATTATATATCTTCTCCAGTGAGGTCTCAGGCTGTGCTTGCTGACAACACATCAGTGTTTCTTACCAAAATGTTTCAATAGTCCCATAACGCAGGACAAAGCCCCAGGTAACTTCACATCAGTTCAGATAGGAGTTTTGGCACCGAACTCACTGCAAAGAGTGGTCCTATGGGTGGTGAGACAGCAAAGCGCCTCTCTCCCTTCTGGCGTTTGCACACCAGAGGCTGACTGTGCTGGTCAGAGGAGAGCTGTTATTTGAGGAGGGAAACAGTGCAAGACCTGGGTAACTAACAGCAGGGTCACTGACCACCGGACGACCCATGCTTCATTCCTGCCCTTCCCGGGGCTCCATGGCTCCTGAAACGCATGATGCAGGGTTACTGTGGCTCGAAGGCTTTGCTGTGGCTGAGGCAGGATGGAGCAAGAGCCTTTGCCCTCTGTAAGCTGGGTGGGTCCATGGACATCCGTGTGAACGAGGACTCCGCCATCAGCCAGGCACCTGCTGGGAAAACTGCACAGAGCTGGCAGGTGAGCCCCGACTGTTTTTCAAGTGCTGTTTGGATTTTGGAATTGCAGAAAAGGAACTAGGAATCTGGACTATTCCTAGTTCACACACACAGATCAAGAGATGGGAGCCCAGGTCACCCAGGAACCCGCCTGAGGTTAAGACATCACTGAGTGGCAGAAAAGGCATCTGGACCCAGACCGTACCCTCCGAGCACCGCTGCTGCATGAGTGTGGAGCACAGATCACCAAGCCTTTTCCTCCCCTCAGCCCCCCACCCACAGGGGAAAGCTGGGAGCCACCGATGAAGCCAGAAACAACCACAGGAATATTTTCTGCGCTTCTCATTTGCTCACTTCCCAGATGACGAGCCGAGCAGAACCCCAGCCATTTCCATACACACCCGGCTGGCTGAAAGGTGCTTCTGCTGCTCTGGTGTGTTCTGGGGGTGGGTGTGGAGGAGGTGGGCATCTTGAAGGAAAGGGGAGAGGCAGGGAAGGGAGGAAAGAAGGGGCCTGGGAGACTTTCCTCTGTGCTCCTGAGATGGCTTGGCAGGGTTAGAGCAGGAGGAAGTTGGAGGGAAGGAGCAGCCCATAAAAATGTGGAAGTAAACCTGCCATTAATTCTGGTTATGCCCGGGGGAAAGGAATGAAAGCCAAGCAGGCCAGGCGCGGTGGCTCACGCCTGTAATGCCTACACTTTGGGAGGCTGAGGTGGCTGGATCACTTGAGGTCAGGAGTTCAAGACCAGCCTGGCCAACATGGCGAAACCCCATCTCTACTAAAAATACAATAAGAAAATTAGCCGCATGTGGTGGTGCATGCCTGTAATCCCAGCTACTCAGGAGCCTGAGGCAGGAGAATCTCTTGAACCCAGGAGGCAGAGGTTACAGTGAGCCAAGATCACACCATTGCACGCCAGGCTGGGTGACAGAGTGAGACTCTGTGAGGAAGAAAGAAAGACAAGACAGTAAAGGAAAGAAAAGAAAAAGAAGGAAAGATGGAAGGAAAGATGGGAGTGGAGGGGGGGGAGGGGAGGGAAAAGGAGGGGAAGGGAGGAGAGGGGAGGGGAGGGGAAGGGAGGAGAGGGAAGGGGAGGGAAGGGAAGGAGGAAAGAAGGAAAGAGGAGGGAAGGAAGGAAGGGCAATAACAGAGTTGGGTGAGGGGTGGGGGGATGCTCAGCCACGTTGAATTCTTGCTAGGGCTCCTGAACAGCACCTGGGTGACATCACCATAGCCACAAACCTGCAATCGGGGCCCATCTGCCAACTCTGTGCACTTACACTAGCAGGCACCTGGCTGATGGCGGAGTCCCTGTTCACACGGATGTCCATGGACCCACCCAGCTTACAGAGGGCAAAGGCTCTTGCTCCATCCTGCCTCAGCCACAGCAAAGCCTTCGAGCCACACTGACCCTGCATCATGCGTTTCAGGAGCCATGCAGCCCCGGGAAGGGCAGGAATGAAGCATGGGTCATCCGGTGGTCAGTGACCCTGCTGTTAGTTACCCAGGTCTTGCACTGTTTCCCTCCTCAAATAACAGCTCTCCTCTGACCAGCACAGTCAGCCTCTGGTGTGCAAATGCCAGAAGGGAAAGAGTTGCTTTGCTGTCTCACCACCCATAGGACACCAGGAAACAGGACGGACATGCCATGCATGGCTCTGCCTGACGGCGGTGACAGCTGAGCCCGCATAGCTTCTGGCACGTGCCAGGCAACCCAGAGGCTGCGGAACTCCCTGTGCAGAGGGGCGTTCCTCAGAAACGACACAGCACACCTGCATATGTCAGAACGAGAACATTCTGGGAAAAAGGAGGCTGTCTCCAAATTGTAAGTTATGGATATTTTAAATTTGTACCCTTTCAATTTTTCTATAAAAGTGTTCATATAACATAAAACTTATTTTTAATTAAAAACATCAGATTCCACTCCTCTTAATAGAGATAGTAGTCTAATGGTGGAGAACAGAGACATACCCTGATGCGATTATTATGTGCTGCATGTCTGTATCAGAATATCTCATGACGTTCCAAAATACATATAACTGCTACGTACACACAAAAATTAAAACCTAAATTTAAAAAACACAGAAAGACAGGCTGGGCGCGGTGATTCACGCCTGTAATCCCAGCACTTTGGGAGGCCGAGACAGGCGGATCATGAGGTAAGGAGTTCAAGACCAGCCAGCTTGGCCAACATGGTGAAACCACATCTCTACTGAAAATACAAAAATTAGCCAGGTGTAGTGGTATGTGCCTGTAATCCTAGCTACTGGGGAGGCTGAGGCAGGAGAATCACTTGAACCTGGGAGGCAGAAGTTGCACTGAGCCAAGATCGCTAAACTGCACTCCAGCCTGGGCAGCGGAGCAAGACTCCGTCTCAACTTAAAAAAAAAAAAAAAAAACAGGAAGACAAATACTGCATCATTTTACCTACATGCCATTCTTTAAAAAGTCAAGTTCATAGAAACAGAGTGCGGTGTGGTCACCAGCGGCCGGGGGGCTGCAGGAGAGGAAATGGGAGACAGTGGCCAGTGGTTCCAAAGCTCCAGTCAGGAGGCTGCATTCTGGAGACCTACAGGCAGCCTGGTGACCACAGGGTACCTGAAAATTGCTGAGAGTGGACCTTAAATGCTCTCATTCCAAAAAACAAGTATGTGTGGGGATGGAACGGTGAAGGAGCTGGGTTTCATCAGCGCACAGCATGCACACAGCAAACGCTGAGTGGTGTACCACACACGGATACAATCTTTACATTTCTCAGTCAGGACTCCATAAAGCTGAAAAACAGTAGGAACCTCAGCTGCACCTCTGACCAGGTTCTGGGCCTTGAGGAAGTTAAATCCTCTGCGCTTTAGTTTGCTCATCTAGGAAATGGGGTTGATAAAGCACATTTGTCATTTTGCAGGTTAAACAGGATAATCCATGTATAACATTTGGTATCTGAAGAACAAGCATTTAACAGATGCTAGCCATCTTCCTTATGGATTCTCCTGGCAAAACTCAAAGCAAGGTTGAGCTCACTCATGAGGAACGATGAGGGCAATGGTGCGTAGGAAGGGAGGGAAGGGAAGAGGAAGGGAGGGAGGGGAGGAGGAAGGGAGGGGAGGAGGAAGGGAGGGAGAGAGAGAGGAAGGGAGGGGGGAGGAGGGGAAGAAGGAAGTCAGGAGGGAGAAGAAATAGAAGAAAATGGGAGCAAAGGATAGATGAAGAAAAGAAGGGAGATGAAGGGAGGAAGGAAAAAGGGAGGGAGAGAGGAAGGGAGGGCAAAAAAAGGCAATTTCTGAACCACCGGCGTTTACAGGGGATCTAGGCACCCAGGCACGAGAAGGCGATCCTGTTGTTTTGCCGCGTGGGACTCCGCACCAGAATCTGTGATTGGCGTGAAACTGTCAGAGACGCCTTACTAGGCATGGAGACAAAATCTGACAGGTGCCAGTGATGGGGTGGGATGACTGCTGTCATCTGCGACTTTGAAAAGAAAAGAGAAAAGACAGCAGTTGAAGTACAACTGTGTGGGTCACTGCATCACTCACCATCAGACGAAAATAACAAACCCTGCCCTCCGCAAGGGCTGCCCCTTGTACACTGGGGCAGTCATCCCTTCCAGTACTCACTGAGCACCAGCCGGCTCAGGGTCCGTTCGGGGGAGTGCTGATGAGGAAACAGGCCTGGCTGCTGCCCTCGGGGATTCCAGGCTGGGACTGGTGTGTAGAGATGAAGAGTGCTGTGCACACACATACAGGTGCAGGGACAGAGGATACCCACGCAGGGACCAAGAAAAGTCCTGAGGTGACTTCCACTAAGGAACAATTGAGGAGGTACCAGCTGTGGGCACAGCTCAGTTAGAGGCCTGGGTGAGCAGAGCTCAGGTGCTGAACAGAGAAGCCTGGAAGAAGGAGATGGGCTGTGTGCGACGTGCAGTGCCTCAGAAGCCAGCCAGGAGTTGCATTTTTTTCTAGGTGCAGTGGGGAAGTCACCAGAGGGTCCTCAGCTGCAGTGGGTGGAGTGGACTTTTGCCTGGTGCCTGTGGCTGCAGGGAGGGAGTGGCGGGCTGGCAGGAGGAGGCTGCTGGCATAGCCCAGGAAAGACCCCACAGTGTCTCGACCAGGAGTGCAGTGGAGACGGGGTCCAGCTACGTTTGGAGACAGAGCTCAGCAGTGTGACAGACAGGAAGCAGGGCTCAGGGAAGAGGGCATGGCAGGTTTAGGGGCCCAGTACGGTGTGCCCAGCCGCTTGTGCATGCGCCTGTAACAGGCTGGGCTGAGGCTCCAGGCAGACCTTCCCCTGCAGCGTCACCTCCAAGGCTGCAGCCTACGGGTGTCCTCCCCGGGGCCCGGGCACTGCTTCTACCAGTGCCAGCACGTCACCATCCTCCTCCTTCTGAATTCCCTGATGCCCCAGAAACAGCCTTTGGAGCGGATTCCCACAGCAGCATTGCTTGGTTGCCAGGCAAGCAAGCAACTGGCTGGGAACTGCATTTGTCAGTGCTGACACAGGTCGCCGGGAAGGGCACGTGGGCAGAGGCAGGGGGAGCACAGGGTCTCTCCATGCCTGGCCCCTGCCCTAATCACAGTCCCACACTGGAGCCCTTGGGCTCACACTCCTGGCAGGTGCCCAGCAGGCTTTGCACAGCAACACGTGCCCCCGTGCGAGGGCCCAGGAGATGGCAAACAGCAAGTGTCAGGATGATGCAGAGATGGCTCCTCCTGTCCTCAGAGGGGGGTACTGAGCTCACAGAGGGAAGGAAGCTCTTCTCTCTCTGCCTCTTCCCTCTCCGTATTTAAAGAGAATTCCAGACGCAATGCAAGCAGGATACTCCCTACTTGGTCAGGAGCCTGGTGGCCAGGAGACCCGAGTACCTCCGCACCTTGGTGACGGCCTAGTCTCCCGTGCCCGAGCCGTGAGCCCCACCTTGTGGCTCACCCGCGTCCCAGCCCTGGCTCATTGCACTGCAGCTCACTGCACCCCCAGCTCAGCACACACCCAGCTCAGCCCACACCCAGCTCTGTGCACACTCAGCTCAGTGCACACCAAAATCAGTGCACGCCCAGCTCAGCACACACCCAGCTGAGCACACCCAGCTCAGCGCACCCAGCTCAGCGCACACCCAGCTCGGTGCATAGCCAGCTCAGTGCAACCCAGCTCAGTGCACACCCAGCTCCATGCACCCTCAGCTCAGCGCACGCCCAGCTCAGCACACACCCAGCTCAGCACACACCCAGCTCGGTGCACACCCAGCTTGGTGCATAGCCAGCTCGGTGCAACCCAGCTCGGTGCACACCCAGCTCCATGCGCCCTCAGCTCAGCGCATGCCCAGCTCCATGCACGCCCAGCTCCATGTACCCCCAGCTCAGCGCACACCCAGCTCAGTGTACACCCAACTCCATGCACATCCAGCTCACTGCATCCCCAGCTCAGCACACACCCAGCTCAGCGCACATCCAGCTCAGTGCACACCCAGCTCAGCCCATGCCCAGCCCAGTGCACACCCAGCTCAGTGCACACGCAGCTCAGCGCACACCCAGCTCCTCAGTGCACCCCCAGCTCAGCGCACCCACAGCTCAGCGCACCCACAGCTCAGCGAGCCCCCAGCTCAGCCCACACCCAGCTCAGCCCACACCCAGCTCAGCGCACCCCCAGCTCAGCGCACCCCCAGCTCAGCCCACGCCCAGCTCAGCGCACCCCCAGCTCAG
>NW_022436942.1:86950371-87020155 GCF_009761245.1 Sapajus apella | reverse complement strand
GCACACCCAGCTCAGCGCACACCTAGCTCACTGCACCCCCAGCTCAGCGCAACCCTAGCTCAGCACACCCCCAGCTCAGTGCACATCCAGCTCAGCACACACCCAGCGCAGTGCGCACCTGCCGCTGGGGCTGCGTGGTCAGCCAGGGCCTTCCTTTCCCACCTCACGCTGCGTCCCAGGGAATCTACGCCCAGGGTGGGCCTCGAAATGATCCCTTTCCCAAGAACGGAGATAGAATCAGGGTGAGAAGAACCACTTTAGAAAATGGTTAGGTGGAAAACAGGAGGTGGGAGACAGAGGGAGACAGGGAGAGAGAGACAGAGAGAGGAAGAGAGCTAGAGACTGAGACAGAGAAACAGAGACAGAGGAAGAGGCAATGAGACACAAAAACAGAGACTGAGAGGAGGAAGGCTACAGAGACAGAGACGAGACAGAGTACCTATGAGAGACAGAAAGAGACAGAGGAAGAGAGGAGCTACAGAGACAGACAGAGAGACGATGAGACAGAGGGAGAGGGAGAGATAAAGGAGGCACAGCAGGAAAGGGGAAGCAGAGGGAGGAGGCCTGCCAGGGCAGCAACAGGGCAGGGCACACAGCAGGGCCCTGCCTGGACTCAGGCTCTGCAGGGAGACCCAGTTTTCACCCAGCCTCATCCCATCTGAGTGGCCTGAGGCAAGGGGCCCACCCTCACCAGGTCACTGGAGAGTCCGTGTCCCCAGCAAAACACCAGCCCAGGCACTGGATCACAGCCCCCAGGGAGGCTGTCCCTGCGCTGCTCGGGAGAGGTTTACATCTGTCGCCCTTGTAGTAGTATGTGAGAAGATGTCTTGCACTGTCACCCAGGCTGGAGTGCAGTGACACGACCTCGGCTCACTGCAACCTCCACCCATCGAGTTCAAGTGATTCTCCTGCCTCAGCCTCCTGAGTAGCTGGGATTAAAGGTCCCCATCACCATGCCCAGCTAATTTTTGGTATGTATGTATGTATTTCTTTTTGAGACAGAGTCTTGCTCTGTCTCCCAGGCTGGAGTGCATTGTTGTGATCTTGGCTCACTGCAACCTCCGCCTCCCAGGTTCAAGCGATTCTCCTGCCTCAGCCTCCCGAGTAGCTGGGATTACAGGTGCCCACCACCACGCCCAGCTAATTTTTGTATTTTTAGTAGAGATGGGGTTTCACCATGTTGACCTCAAACTCTTGACCTCAAGTGATCCACTTGCCTCAGCCTCCCAAAGTGCTAGGATGACAGGTGTGAGCCTTGCACCCAGCCTGGTCCTTGTACTGTTATTACTCTGCTCTCAAATGTTTCCCAGTATTGCACAATAAGCAATACGGTCACACTATTTTCAAATCCATTAAATTTTAGGTTAACTTCCATTTTAGTTCACATGTGCTTTGTCCTGCATTTCCTCTGGACATAACTGGAAATCCAATCAATGCAGCAGGACCTGCATCTCGGGTTTCACGCTGAGGACCTACTGTGTGCTGTGCACTGGCTAGGGCTTACACATCCCGGAAGCATTCAACTTCCAAGAATTGCAAACGTTATGTTAAAACATTGTTTTAAAATAAGAGAGAAATAATATTTTACATAATGTTGGGAACCCTGCCGTGGGCTGACCCCGGCACCTAGGTGCAGTCCATACTCCACGGTTTCCCCTAGGGTGTGGTGCCACAGGCAAGCCAAGAATTCAGTGGAATGGTCACAGTTTTTGTCCCGGGGAAGGGAGAGGCAATAATGGATTCACTCTCTGTCAGTTATTCCCCAAAGACAGGTCCTTACCTCCACTCTCCCAAAGATGCATCGATCATAGGACAGGAGACGTGTCCCGGCTCCCTCAGCTTTTGTGGGAAGTAAAAAAGCTCCTTTCTAAACTTTCTTGTCAAAGAATAAGTGTGCTAATAACTTTGTTAAGCCCTACTCTATGTAGTTGTGAGATATGCCATGCCTACAGGCAGGTAGTACACTCTATGGTCTTGCACTTTAACCAAGGGACATGCCTGTGCTGGACCTGCTCACAGGCATGTCCCAGCTCTCCATTGCTTTTACCTGTTTAGAAAAGTTTTAAGTTGTTAGCCAATCGGGTTTTAGTTTAGATTGTGAGGTCTGGCTCCAGCCAACGGAGATCAGACACAGCAGTGAGGACGACCCCAAATGCGTAAGGGATAAATTTGTGTTTTCCTTCATTCTTTGTACTCTCACGATAAGATGGCTAGTGAGAGTACCCTTCCTGCAGCCCAGAAAGTAAAAATTGCATTGCTAAAAAAATCGTTTGTCTCAGTGCTGATTTTTCTTGTGGCACCAAGCATCTACCTACCACATTTATTTCTAACAGCTTTCAAGTGCAGAGCTGGAGATCTCAGCGCAGCCCTGCCTGAACCAAAGTGTAGAAGTTGATGTTCTCCACCGGGCCTCACATTTCCCAAGCATTCAACTCTGGACTGACAATTAAAGTCATTAGGGTTTGAAGAAAAATCAGCTATCTTTAGTGAAAACGCAAGTCCCATAAAACACGACAGCCAGAGCCCACCCGGAATACCCACTGGACAAATGCTGGTGCTTGGCATTGTCAGTATTCCAGAATGTATGTTTTTCTATAGCCGTGCACCACACAAACAGAACCTCCCAGCAAAACAGGCTGGAGCTACACTTTCAAAGTCTGACCCTAGGAGAGTGCACAGATTCACAGTTTCTATTAAATGTCAAATGGATTTTAATTTTGAAGCTATAAAACAGAGCAATAAAATACCGAAGAAAATAGCTCAACCCTTTTCTTCTTCTTAAAAGGAGAAAAAACAGGATTGTGGTGGTAATGAAAAATCAATCTTCAGTGGGTTTGGAAAGCTTTGCTTAAATTGAAGTTTTCCAGGGGTGAGGTACATAAAAATAGAGATTATTCTGTTCCTACCAGGGCTGAATATGTTTAATCATCATTTTGTAAAAAAAATCAAAAATTTTTTTTATTCAATTCTGTAGGCTGTCCTCATAAGCTCCCTAAAGCAACCTTCCCTCCAGATTCCCATCATCTTTGTGCAGACGGCGGCCACCCCCACCCCAGGACCCTGCATTCGCCATTCACCTGTCAACACACACTCAGTGCCAGGCGCTTCTCAGGTGCTGGGACTGCACACAGAAGGGCACAAACCCCCCCCAGAGGAGGCCTCACTTCCCATTTCACAGTTGGAGAAACTGCTCTTCTGGATCTAACACTCTGAGTGGGGTGGGGAGGAGGGTGTGGAGAGCAAGCAGAGTGGGACCATGATACATGCCAGGAAGGAAGTAAGATGGGGAAGAGAAGGGAAAGGAGGCTGGAAACTCAAGTTACCTCTGAGGGAGGAGCAGAGATGCCCACATGGCCACAGAGCAGCGAAGGCAGAGCGGTAGGCCCTAAACTCCTGGCTCAAGCAATCTGGCTCCCAAAATGCCTGGCCTCCCGAAGTGCTGGGATTACAGGCGTGAGCCACCGCGCCCGGCCTCCCGAAGTGCTGGGATTACAGGCGTGAGCCACCGCGCCCGGCCTCCCACTGTTGCTTTAGCAATCAAGTCCTTCTATTTTCTGGTCCATACAACCCTAGAATCAACTGCACTCCACTCCCGAGCCCACTGCAGGCCCTCCCGGGACAGCTGACACCTCTTTTGTCTTGAGTGAGGAAGACAGTGATGGCCAGAGGAGCCCTGATCTGGGGTCAGAGGTCACCTTTGATGTGTCCTCCTCGGTAACCCGCTGTCGGTGTGCAGGGGGTACCCTGGCTGAGGACCATTTCTCATTGTCAGTGGAGAAGAGGTATCCCTGATCTAGAGCATCTACAGCAGAGGTCAAGGCTGGCAGCAAAACTCGCCATGGGTGTGTAGCTAGGTCCCTGCCACGTTTAAAAGGCTCATTTTAGAATCTGAGTTATCTACATTTATAAATCAGTAATACACACATAAGAATTGGATTTTCAGCCACCAACAGCAACAAGGTCTGCTTGCCTGACCTCAAGGTCCCTGGGGTTGCCCCCGGGCAGGCCACCTCATGCCCTGCCCACCCGTGTGCCCTCCAGACACCTGAGCTTGACCCTCCTGCCCGGCAGAGGCCACACTGCGTTCTCAACTCATTTCTTGCTGAGGCCTGTTTGCCAGGAAGTCTTTCCCTAAAGATCTCACTGCTCATACACAGGATAACCCATGCACTGCTGTAGCCACTGCTGATGTCTTAGTCCTGTACCTTCTTGGAGGAGACGTGAATATTCATTCAAAGGCTCTGGACGTTGTGTCTAGACCCAGAGCTAGCCCAGCAGGTCTGCAACAGGCAGCCAGAACACGTGACTCCCACCACATACGCGACAGCTCACTCCACCCTGCAAGGCGTGATGTGTGCAACCCCTCACCGGAGCAGAGGCATGGGGCCGCCATAGGACACAGGTGCCAGGAAGGGAGGAGGGGACAGAGCTCTAGTTACCAGAAAAAGTGCCTGACTCACGGAGTGTGTGTTACGGTTTCAAAAAGAAAGGGCACATTTCCGTTCCTTTTGTTGGTTTAGTTTGCGTGATGGTTGATTTTACGTGTCAGTGTGCCTGGGCTAAGGGATGACCAGAGAACTGGTGATGCCTTGTTTCTGGATATGTGTGCGAGGCTGTTTCTCGAAGAGATTAGCATTTGAATCTGTGAACCGAGGAGAGAAGCTGCACCCTCGGCAACCTGGGCCAGCACCATCCAATACAAATACAACGAAAAGGCAGAGGAAGGAGAATTTTCTGGCTTCTTGAGTTGGGACATCCATCTCCTGCACAGAGACACGCGAGCTCCTGAGTCTCTGCCCTTCAGACTCCAAGAATGTGCGATATTCATCTTTCTGTGCCTGGCTTATTTCACTTAATATAATGACCTCCAGGTCCAGACATGTTACTGTAAATAACACAGCTCCTTTTTTATGGCTGAATAGTACTCCGCTGGGTATACGTACCGCATTTTCCTTACACATTCATCTGCTGATAGACACTTAGGGGGGTTCCACGCCTTGGCTATTGGGAATGGTGCTTTGATAAACATGGGTGCAGGTGTCTCTTCCAGATAGCGACCTCCCTTCTTTTGGGTACACATCCCTGATTCTCGAGCCTTTAGCCTCAGAATGAATTGCTTTCATCACTGGCTTTCCTGTGTCTCCAGCTCACAGACAACAGATGATGGAATTTCCTGGCTTCCACCATCATGTCAGCCAGTTGTCATAATAAATCTCACGTTTCTATCTATCTCCTATTGGTTCTGTTTCTCTGGGGGACCCTGACGAATAATGGTTTCTAAAAGATTCACAAAATGAAAAGAATAGGAAGTGCCTTTAACAGTCACCCACATCTTTTACTTGATGTAAAATCAGTTTTCTGTTTTGAAAAATAGGTAGCTGGGGTCTTAAGCATACGATCTAACAGTCTGAACTTCACCTTTTTGTACCGGGTTTCTTCACATTCTCAGTTAGAAAATAAAAATGAATGCAGAACTCCTCACTGCACATTTGGCATTGACTTGAATAGTGTGTATGCTAATACATACACCATATGCATACGGAACTTTTTGAACTTTACAAGGTCGGTGTTCTGACATGGACATTCCTCCTTAAAAAATGGGATGCTGGTTCCAATCCATACTGGAATACATGTTTCATTTTTTTGAGACACCCAGCTCTGTCACCCAGGCTGGAGCACACTGGCGTGATCTCAATGCGATCTTGGCTCACTCCACCTCCTAGGTAACCTCCATCTCCCAGGTTCAAGGGATTCTCCTGCCTCAGCCTCCCAAGTAGCCAGGATTACAGACACCTGCCACCATGCCTGGCTAATTTTTGTATTTTTAATAGAGACAGGGTTTTGCCATGTTGGCCAGGCTGGTCTCAAACTCCTAACCTCTGGTGATCCATCCGCCTCAGCCTCCCAAAGTGCTGGGATTACAGGCGTGAGCCACTGTGCCCAGCCCCATATTTTCAATCTTGCCAACCCTGGCAACCCACTAGTGGTTCCTTTCATCTGAGTTTCTTAGTCCAGACTGTTAGAACCAGAGTCCCAGACTTACTCAAAATGCATGTTGTTTTTAAAGCAACAGCTCCTACCCCGTGCTAGGTCAAGTCAGAAGGAGACTGGAAAGGAAACCAAACCAAACCAGGTGCGACATCCACGTCTAGCATGCTTTTTCAACATGTGCTAAGAATCGCAGCCTCTCCCCACATAAAACCTGAAGAGTTCTGTTTTTTTAGACATCCTTTGCGAAATGAACATGAAAGTGCTGGAATCAAAATAAGTCTGCAGCTAGACTCAGTGAGGGCTGCAGAGTTGTGTCTGCTGGCTCAGAGGAGGCCGGTAACTAGCAGGAACAACCTGAACACAGCAGAGGCACGACAGTGATTTGCAAACATTAAAAGGAGTATCTTACAAGAGGCTGTATGAAATCAGGACAGCCAAGCTGCTTTCATTCTTCTGTTCAGCCTAATATAGCCACTTAGAAGGGACTGCTACTCAGACGTTCGCGATAAAGTTGGAGTGCTTTCTTTGGTGCTCTGAAATTGAGCTATAAAGTAAATAAAAGTTGCCTTTTGGAAGACAGAAAAAAAAAAAAAAACGGAACACTTTTCCAGAGTGGGGATAATGTTCCTGACATAAAGGTTGGCTGGAGTTGATTTTGAGAGATATAGAATATGGTAAAAAAGCAATAAGCCTTTGTTTGGAGAATCAAGTAACTACTGAAAACTCTTCCTATCCTGATGTTATTTGGGCTTGTAGGTGTTACTATCAAAAGGGAAGTCTTTAATGCTATTAGCTAAGCCTTTTTTTTTTGAGATGGAGTCTCACTCTGTCGCCCAGGCTGGAGTGCAGTGGTGCAATCTCGGCTCACTGTAACCTCCACCTTCTAGTTTCAAGCGATTTTCCTGCCTCAGCCTCCCGAGTAGCTGGGATTACAGGTGCCTGCCACCACGCCCAGCTAATTTTTGTATTTTTAGTAGAGATGGGGTTTCACCATGTTGGCCAGGCTGGTCTCAAACTCCTGACCTCAAGTGATCCTCCCACCTCAGTCTCCCAAAGTGCTGGGGTTGCAGGCGTCAGCCACTGCCCACGGCCAACACCTTCCGTTTTGAGAGTATCTGGTGTTCGCTGAGCTCTGAGCATGTGTCGTGCACATCACTAGGCTCTGCCATCAGCGCATTCAGTGCATGTCATGACTCCGAGAGGCAGGTGTTATGATAGGCTCCACTTATCCAGAGAGAAAGTGCGGCGTGGAGACTCGGCCTGGTCGCCCTCTGCAGGAGGCACTCTGGGTGTTGGATGCAGGCAAATCCCGGAGGGCGAATCCCCAGCACCATCTGTGGCCCTCACATGGAGCAGCACCGTTCCATGCTCCTGGGAGGTGGTGGCACAGGTGTGCCCCAGAAGTCACCAGGCAGCCAGCTGGGCCGACTGACAGGTACATGGCCCCTTCCTCTATTTCCTGATGTACACACATTTCTGTATTTACGCAGGAACCCTGCATATCTTGTGCGTTTGTTTCAAGGAATGAAAGTGATCACATAGGCGCCCGTCCTCTGAAAGCAGCAGACGTGCTATAAATACATGGTTATGTCTGAGAGTGCCTATTTTGGAAATCAGAAATCAGAGCATCTCAGAGGTGACGTATCTGGCCCAGCCCCATACAGCAACTTGGTGGCAGAAGCAGGAACGGGACTCAACACTCCTGTCCCTAGGTTTCCGCTAGTGGCACACCCAGGCAGCTGCCGGGTGGTAACGGAAGACAGCATGCTCTCTGCAGGGCTCCTCCTAGGACAGGAATGCTGGGCGCTACAGGGAGACTCTCTCCAGCAAACGCAGAGGAAAACTATTCAGGCAACGTGAGTGAATGAAGGGTAAGAACTTCTCTTTACCTGAGGAGTGGAAAACAGTAGCCCTGTGACTTCATGCTTCACCACGGCAGCATTCCCGGGGATGTTTCTGGCCAACACCGGAACTTCTAAATCCATCGCCTGCAGGAGACAGGAGGAAAGGGGCGGAGGCAGTCAGTTCAAGAGCCTCTGCGGCAAGGTGAGCCAGGGAATGCAGAATAACTTCCTGGGTTAATTGGACCTCTGGCACCTCACACACAAAAATACACCTCGCCCAAACGAGATCCTAATCTCAAAAGCACATTTTTAGAATACAACTGAATTTTCATTACTTACCATGGTTGGAAGCTCTGAAACACTATGTGCTGTAGTCATTCATCTAACATAATTATTGCAGTGCCACAAAGGCCACTAAGTGCCCCCTGCCCCTCTCCGAATGCTCACTGGACACCTCATCACCAACCGCATAGAGTATGCACTTTTAATCACCATCCGCACTCTCCCTGAAGAGCCGTTTTCTTCCAGCAGAGGCAAGGGAGAGGGAATGCCACAAAAACCAAACTCAGCCATCTGTCAGGCTGACAAAAGGAAAAAGAAAACGATTTCTCATTCCGATTATTCACGCAGCCGCGTTTCCATTTCCGAAGGTCTGGAGAGCAGCACCTGACACCCCACAGCCTGGTGACAACTGGCAGCTGGGCCACTGGAAGATGGCCGGGTGCACAGTGCACAGCCCTGGCCTCACCTGCCCAGGAAGGAGGCATTTCCTGAGCTTTCTACAGTGCTCGAAGTTTAATGACGTCAGGTCAAAAAGAAACAGAAGCCAGCTTCAAGGGAATCCCACTGACCATGGCGGGATGATTTTGCAACTTCAAAAAAGAATAATGACTATAACAGATTGTAACACACGAAATTTCAAGAATACCTGATTCCTTAGTGATGAGAGAGAAATAAAAGGAAAGAGGAGGAGGAGGAGGAGGAGGAGGAAAAGAGAAAGCTCTTCTCTACAGAAGAATCTGCTCGTAGATTCTTCTATAGTAAGTGTAGACAGAAGAGCAGAATTAGAAAATCATCACTTTGTAACCCCCAGTGTAATAATTGACTCAGACAAGGACCAGGGATCAATAGTGGAGCCTAATGGAGCCTGATCAAATCCGTTAAGTAAAAGGTCATCAGGAAACAGGATACAGATGGTCTCCGACTTACGATTCCACTTAGGATTTTGTGACTTCATGGCGGTGCAAAAGCCACACACATTCAGTTAAAACCACATTTCAGCAAGAATACAACCATTCTGTTACTTCACTTTCAGTGCAGTATCCAATCATAACATCTTCCATGAGATATTCAACACTTTAGTATAAAATAGGTTAGACGGTTTAGCCCCACGGTAGGCAAACGCAAGTATTCTGGGCATATTTAAGGTCAGCTAGGTTGAGCTATGGTGCTCGTAGGTTAGGGGTGTTAAACGCATTTTGAACTCATGGTATTTTCAACTTGTGATGGGTTTATTGGGATGCGGCCCCATCATAAGCTGAGGAGCATCTGTGTCCCCACAACCCAAAGCACCACTCCATGGATGACTTATCAATCACAAAGGAGAAGTGAGACTTCACAATGGAGGCACCTGTCAGCAACAGGCAGAAGAGCTGATGCCTTTCCCGTGTGACGTGCTGGGGAGTACACATCACCTGCGTGGTGTCCCAGCTGGAAGTGGATGCAAATCCAACCCCAAGGCAACTCCATCGTTGCCGTGTTCTCTAGGACAGCTGACCAGACCCTTCGGAGGGCACAATGTCATGAAGAGCTACGGGGAGCTGGGCTAGAGTACACTAAAGGGACACAGAGCCAAGCGCAATGCATGCTGTGCGGATCCTGCGTGAAAAAAACCTATGACACTGAGGGAATGAAGTCTGGAGCGCACATCCAGTGGTGTAATGTACTGACACTGACTTCTCAAGCATGGTCCTGTCTTGTCAGGTGCAGGAGAAGACACCGGTTCTGCAAAGTTGCAGAGAAAAATATTAGCAGTGCCGTCAACAACCACCTTCTATGAGGTGATTTGGAAAAGAAAGAAGAGAGAGAGTTATGTATATGAACAGAGACGGGAGAGGAAGCAGGAGATGAACGTGGGTGAAGGGGACGCAAGTATGTGCTGCCCTGCTCTTTCTGTTCTTCTACAGATTTTACACTTTTTAAAAGTAAACACATAATAACATTTGTAAGGGAAGCTCTGAAGCCGCCCTGCCTGGGTGTGGATCCTGGCTCCACTAGGAACTAGTCGTGCGATCTTGGGTCAGCATCTCAACCTCCCCCAGCTGTTTGACTGTTTCCCCTGAAGTAAAATAGAGACAATAAAATCTCCTTCATAAGGGTAGTGGGGAAGATTGAATAATATTTTTTGGGAAGGGGAGACAGGGTCTCGCTCTGTTGCCCAGGCTGGAGAGCCGTGGCTCAATCTCGGCTCACTGCGACCTCCGCCTGCTGTGCCCAAGCTCTCCTCCCACCTCAGCCTCTCCAGCAGTGGGACTACAGGCACATGCCACCGTGCTCAGCTAAGGTTTTTAAATCTTTTTCTAGTGATGGGGTCTTGCTATGTTTTCCAGACTCATCTGAAACTCCTGGGATCAAGCAATCTGTCTACCTTGGCCTCCCAAACTGTTGGAATTGCAGGTGGGAGCCACCATGCTTGTCCGGATTAAATGGCTTAATACTACTGTACAGAGTTTAGATCTGTCTGTGGGCATGGCTGTCACTGTGAATGACATCATGGCAGCAGATGGCTCCCTACCTGACTCAGTGAGTTTTACAGAGCACAGTGACCCATCCCAGGTCTTGAGAACGCACTCTAAACCCACAAATCCCAACTAAAAACAGGTGACCTTGTTACCTTAGATATGGCATCAAAAACACAAGCAACAACAAGGAAATAGTTAGACTGGACTTCATCAGAGCTAAAAACTTTGAGCTGGGCGCAGCGGTTCACGCCTATAATCCCCGCACTTTGGGAGGCTAAGGCAGAACATTGCGTGAGGCCAGCCTAGGCAATATTGTGAGCTCCTGTTTCTACAAAAAATGAAATGATAAAAATAAATTAACATTAAACACTTTTGAACTTCACTGGAAACCCTGAAGAAAGTGAAAAGGCAATCGGCAGAACGGGAGGAAATATTTGGAAAACACGTGTCTGATAGGCTGATGGGAGACGTATCTATAGCACATAAAGAACTCTCACAACTCAGCAATAATAGGAAAACACAATGAAAAAGTGGGCAAGGGGTGTGACTACACACTTCTTCAGAGAAGATGTAAATAGGGCAACAAGCATATGCAAACATGCTCAGTATCAGCCAGGTGCAGCAGCTCATGCCTGTAATCCCAGCACTTCGGGAGGCCGAGGTGGGAGGATCACTTGAGGCCAGGAGTTCAAGACCAGCCAGGTCAACAGGGTGAAACCCTACCTCTAATAAAAATACAAACAAAATTAGCTGTGCATGGTGGTGCACCCCTGGGGTCCCAGCTACTCGGGAGGCTGAGGCACAAGAACCGCTTGAACCGGGGAGGTAGAAGCTGCAGTGCGCCAAGAATGTGCCACTGCACTCCAGCCTGGGCGACAGAGCCAGACTCCACCTCAAAAAAAAAAAAACAAAAAAAAAACTTCCTCTTTCTGATAATGACACCTGTCATATTGGATTAGCCAGCCCCACACCCTCCTCCCTCCCCACAGGGACTTCATTCTAATTTGATTACCTCTATCTCCAAGTACATTCCCTTTCTGAGGACTTCAACACAGGCATTTGGGGAGGGGTCACAGTTCAGCCCCTGACACCCACGGAGCCTGCTCTGAGCACATCCCAGCCCTCTGCTGTCACATCGAGCTGCTGCATTTCCTCTTCAGTACACACTACGTCCTAAAGCTCTCCGTTCACTCTTCCATTTGCCTGCTTCCTGCCCGTCTTCCAATCCTTCTTTCTGTCCCTCATAAGGACCCAGGTTCCGACACGGGCTCCACGTAACCAAGGCCCTTTGGCGTCCGCCTGCTGCAGCATCTCCAGGGCCTGGCAGGCCTGGCACTGTACACATTTCTGCTGAATGGCAGATGCATGAGCACATTCATCCCATCTGACGGTCCGCAATGCAAGGGGAGACACCAGGGAGGATTCAACACGTAGAGGGCCTGGCTCTGCCTCCAAGGAAAACCACAGTTCAACGGAAAGGACGCGCAACACACCCCACTCACGACGCTGTGAAACGAACAGAGGGAGAAGAGAGTTCCATGGAATCTGAGGGTAGCACATTTACAGAAAACGAGTTCTGAAGTCACCTCTCCAGAAACCAACAAGATGTGCCTTTAACAAAGAACACGCCTTAAGGAGAGAGGAGCTCCTGGAAAATGGCAATGGTGTGCAGCTGGGCCTGACCAGTAGGAAGGCGGGCGGCGCCTGGGCGGACGGCGCGCACAGGTGAGTGCGCTCACCCTCGGAATGCCTCCGTGGGTCCAGAAGGAGAGGCACCGTGGTGCATGACTCACAGGCTTGGGAGGAGAGCGGTTCAGAGCCAGTGTCACGGACCCCACTCTGGGACTAAGACGAGTGAAATGTCAGGATCCAAGATGCACGTGACACCTCTTTGTGTTTGAACTCACTTGATTAAAAAAAGAAATTAACTGGCAAGTAAAAATCGTCTACATTTACAGTGTACGACATGATTTTTTTTTTTTTGAGTTGGAGTCTCACTCTGTCACCTGGGGTGGAGTGCACTTGTGCGATCTCAGCTCACTGCAACCTCCTACCAGGTTCCAACAATGCTCCTGCCTCAGCTTCCTGAAGAGCTGGGATTACAGGCACCCGCCACCACACCCAGCTAATTTTTGTATCTTAAGTAGAGACAGGGGTTCACCATGTTGGCCAGGCTGGTCTCGAACTCCTGACCTCAGGTGATCCACCCGCCTTGGCCTCCCAAAGTGCTGGGATTACAGGCCTGAGCCACCGCCCCGGGCCACAACATGATGTTTTGATACACATCCACCCTCTGGAATGGCTAAATCTAGCTAACTAACATATGTGTTACGTCATACTTGTTTTTCGTGGTGAGAACAGTTGAGATCTACTCTTAGCAATTTTCAAGGATACATCTATTGTTGTTAACTGTAGTCTCCATGGCCTGCAATACAGATCCCTTGAACTTATTTCTCCTGAGAGTTGAGGTCCTTCTCCAACATCTCCCCATGCCCCACGCCCCCAGCCTCGCTGCCCACCTTTCTGCTCTCTGCTCCTATGAGAACTCACTTGATTTCTTATTTTCCCCAGATGACTTCTCCAAGCACTTATCAGGCAGAGGGAAACTTCATAGGAGACTCTTTGTAAAAGGCTTTGTGGCTAGCACACCATTTTCAGCAGAGCTAATAAAGTTTACAGAGACACTGCCTCCATTCCTCCCTGCAGAACAGTCTTAAGAAACTCAGCGGCCAGAGCCCACTGCAAAATAAGTGACGCCCCAGCTGTGAGGGGTGGGCACCAACACCTGTATTTATGGTGTTTTAAGTTTCAAGGTGTTTCTGATGCACACCTGCGGCTGGAAACCACTATGTCTAGATTTTCCTGCAGAGAGGCCGGCTTGCATTTTAACAGTCGTTTCTGAGCATCTGTCAAGTCAAACCAGCATTGCTTGTCTTATGGCAATGGAGCCGGGCTGGACGTGTCCACAGCACATTCGGATCTGACATCACTGGGGTTACGGTGATTCTCAATGGGGGCCAATGGCATTTTGGGTACAACTCTGATGCAATGAGTTGATTAGAATCAATTCAGATAGCCAAAGTGTTCAATCATGGAATAAGTGCCTATCACTTTGGAAGGAGGTGACCTTTCAGAATTAGCTGTATTCCGCCACCTGGGACAACACCCCAACTCCCTACAGCTGCCCATCCCACATACATGCCCGCAGCATCTTCCTCATGATGAAAACTCAAAAGGCCCTTTGCTTTTCACAGTGGGAAAGGCAGTGCACGGCCGTGTCCGCACACATGCTTGCAAACTAGTCGAGGGTAAAGTGACACAGAGTCGCAGCTGCCTTCAAATGCCCTCACATCCTGCTTCAATTACTGGGGCTGGAGTCTGGAAGCCAAGAGGCCAGGAACCAGCTGCTTCCTGCAGGTGCTCCTCTCTGCTTTAGAAGATGGGCTTCTCCTCTCTCAGGCAGAGCATGTGTGTGTGCGCGCACATTGTGTGTGTGTGTGTGTATGCACGTGTGTGTGTGCGTGTGTGCGCCGCCTGTGTGTGCCTGCATCTGTGGGTGCATTTGTGTGCCTGTGTGTGCCTGTGTCTGTATGCACACGTGCGTGTGTGTGTTCTAGGGCTGGGAAAAGAGCTTAACCAGGAAGGCTGGGATAAGCAAATAATTATTTATATAGTTTTAATGTAATTCTCTGCAGGATTCAATCCATAGAAAAGCTCGAAACTGGAAACAATTGCTTAGCTGTAGAAGTGTTCACCCCGCTGCCCACGCATCCAGCCAAAGTTTGATTTTTGGAGTTCATCAGTAAGAAATGTGTTTCTGCAAATGGGATTTTTATGTGCTTCCATGTGAAAATACAGCTAATTCTGAAAGGTCAAAAGATCACTTCCTTCAAAAGTGATAGGCACTTATTCCATGATTAAACACTTGGGCTATCTGAATTGATTTTAATGAAAGGCACCCTTACCGCTCCTCTAAAATCAGTTTCATTCAAAACCCTTTGCCCAAAGGTTATTTTGTGAGTTTTCAAAAGGAACACAACATCAACATTTTAAGGCAGTCAGAATTGCTAACAGCTGCTTTTGCTTTGAAATAAATGAGGTTTGACAGCGATTCATCCGCAGTGAAACGCTGTGCGTGCTGGTTACAAAATCACTGCCAAACTCCACTCTACCTTAAGAAGTCGAAAAAATGTGTATTTACCTACAAAGGAGCACTTTAGCAGTAGCTGAAATACTGGAGCCATAAGCATATACACTTTTCACGTTAACATGACGAATAAAACATACTGCCCCGAGGACCGCAGTTGGAGCCGGTTTGAAAGGACCAATGAAGATTAATACTAATGGCAACCCACGAGCTGAGGTGCTGACATCTGGCTGAGGATGGTCGCGTCACAAACGTACACTCTGTGCTCGGAAAGCACCTGACGGCAGATTCCTGGGCATGGACGTATAGCGTCTATCATCTCCCTCTGTGTTTTTTGGTTTGAAATGATGCCACATTAAGGGAAAATATTATGCACACAATGCCATTCATTTCTTCAACGTAGGGAGAGGATTTTTTTCTTACGTTATTTACCATGTTCTCTCTGGACCCCTAAGGTTTGCAGACCTTAACTTTTGTCAGTAAGTTCAGTGCATTCAACTGGTACCTAAGGGGAATCATGGATATCCCAAAGACTTATGATAAAAGTAACAGCATTAACCTAAGTAGACACTGAAATGAGAAGTCCAGGTATTCAGAAAGAACACGTGAAACCTGGATAAAAGATCTCAGGAAGCAGTGGCCAAATGTTTTCCTTTTGACAGGAGAACAGGCTTTCCCATGTGCCCATTGACACATGCTCACGCCATGCCCGTGGTGTGCAGTGTGTGTGCTGAGGCCCACCGTGGGCACCATGCACGCGGTACCTGCTGCTTTAATCGCGTGAGGAAAGGCCGGTGCCAAAGGCTGGCGTTGGCCAGAGCGAGCCGAGCCTGCCCTTTTCTGGCCTCATTCTTCGGGAGCCCTGGAGGCAATGAACCAACAACAAAACAAGAGAAGGAACGTCTTTTTCTGTTAGACACGTGCTGGTGATTCTCTTGAGGACCTAAACTCAAGCAGCAGAGATAATGGTGAGATACCCCACGTCAAAAGAGTCTCAAGGAGGAGAAGAGATGTTGTAGGTGGTCCCATTGCAAAGGGGATGTGAGGGTTGCCAGGACCTTTTACAGAAGAGGGAATACAGCCCAGTCAGAGCCTGCCCAGGTTTCAAGGGCACCGCCTCCCCACTCCAGACTCGGCCCTGCAAACACAGATACTCTGGGGGTGGACTGCAGAGTGCTGCTGGGATAGACACATTTTGTCAAAAAAGATGGAGCAATTTTATGGAGCTGACTGCTGGATGAAGAAGTTACATCCACCCCAGCCCCCATGCCACCCTGTCATCTCTGATGGCTACCCTGCTTCCGTCTCCTGCTACCTGTGAAATCCAGTCCTTTCTTCTCTCTTAATTTCTGGAATTACAGAACATATGAAAAGAAAGAGAAAAGATCAAGTAAAAGGAGGCTTGCTGCAGAAACACCTTCATCCTGTTTCCTGTCCCAACCCTTTGTAACCTTAGCTGCCTTCCTGTCAGAGATAGTTAGAGGGTCAGAGAGGCAATGCCATCCCAGTTTTATTGTACGTCGTAGCTAGCAAGGAGAAATGGCAGTGCGAAATGAAACGGTATTTTTAAACTTCCAGATAGAACTTCAAACGTACTTTTGAACTCCAGCGGGTATGCTGCTTGGCTCTTCTAGCTTTCAGAAGTGCGGAATGTTATTGACAAAGACGTCACCTCCATAAATAAGAACGGGAGTGATGGACAATTTCATACGCCCACTTTCAGTACTCAAGTTACGTAATTACCTCCAAAATTGCAGCTGACATGCCTTCAGAGACAGAGCTGTTCACCACCGCGAAGCAGTTCTTCACCACGGCGTGCAGATCTCCTTGAGGCATCTCTGCAATCAGTCGTACCCCAGCGGCCCTGAGAAAACACGAAGCAGGGGGTGGCTCTAATCCCAGGAGGCTCATGGGCAGCAGCTGGGAGGAGGAGGCATGACAACCTGGGTGAAACAGTCTAGATCAACAAGCAAGCACTGCTGACAAAGCGTTCACCAGGAGAGCGGTACTGGGGTAGAAACCCTCACCCTCATGTCCCTGATAAGTAGGGGAGGGAGCTGTTTAACATGTCTGTTCTTGTTTTCAATATGCTCAACAAAGCCGCTCTCAAGGACTACAAGAGTCAGAGATAAGGTTTCTGCCATTTTCTCTGATTTAGAAAACGTTTTTCTAATAATTCAACTTTTTTTTCAAGGTCTACAACAGTCAGAGATAAGGTTTCTGCCATTTTCTCTGTTTGATTTGGAAAATTTTTCTAATAATTCAACCTTTTTTCAAACAGTTTTTTAAAATACTAATGAGACAACAAGAATAGAAATGATAGAAATAGGCCAGGTGCTCACGCCTGTAATCCCAGCACTTTGGGAGGCCAAGGCAGGCGGATCACAAGGTCAGGAGTTGGAGACCAGCCTGACCAACATGGTAAAACCCCATCTCTACTAAAAATACAAAAATTAGCCGGGCGTGGTGGCGCTCGTCTGCAATCCCAGCTACTCAGGAGGCTGAGGCAGGAGAATTGCTTGAACCCAGGAGGCGGAGGTTGCAGTGAGCCAAAACCATGCCACTGCACTCCAGGCTCGGCAACAGAGCAAAACTTTGTCTCAAAAAAAAAAAAAAGAATGGACATAGAAATACGAAATCGTGATGATAATGTAACAAAAGCCCTGTCCCCAGCACACAGCACTGACAGCTATTTTGTCACGGACGTTTTGCCTCGTTCTATTCTTCTCACCACGTAATGTAAATCTGTGCCTTTCTTTGATCTTCTTCCTCGTCCCCACCACTAGCCACCACTCTCACGGCCCTGCCACACGTCCCTTCCCTGAGTGGGTGATACTTTGACACACATGCATCTGCACCTGCAAATGATCTAAAGGTCCCTGATTACAGATGGGGAAAACCAGTCTTTGTCAGTGCCCTGTGCGGTTGGCATAGCCAATGCAATCCGGCCGGAATCCTGAGGGGCTGTGGGGACACCACTTTACAGGGGACTGACCCAAATGAGACCCACGTCTTTCTGGCTCTGCTCATTCCCTTCGCTCCGCTTAAAACGCAGACTGATGACACAGCTCCGGAGCCACGATGTCACCTTCAGGATGGCAGCCACGGGCAAAGGAAGGCCAGACAGAGACAAAAGCCAGATCCCCAAAGTCTCAGGGAAGCTTCGGTTTTGCTCCTCGGCTGACCACCCTCAGACTTGTTGATGTGAGCAGTGAAAGCTCACTCTGTTGAAGCCTGTGCTGTTCCTGGCAGACAAATGCAGCTCATAACCAATACGGCAACACATTGCTCTGCAGGCAGGCGGTGACAAAGGGTGGTATTCCTCCATTCTTCCAAACCCTTGAGAGTTTAAATCTTTCCATTTGGCCAATGTGATCCATTACTAATTATAATCACAAAGTGGTTTTTACTGGCATCTCCCTGGGCAAATGATAGTGCCCGGGATGCCATGGGCTGGCTGGGAGGATGGAGAGGAAACACCTGTAAACTGCTTGGAACAGTGCCTGGGACTGGGCAAATGCGAGTTAAGGTAACTCAGGGGACACTCAGGTTTCCTGTTCTGCAGCATGTCTGGTCTCCACCAACTCTTACCTTTTCACTTTGGCTTTTACTTCCCTTGTAAACACTGGATCGACCTGGAAAGAGACAAAGATAAATTTAGCGGTTGCCACCTGTTGGCAGCACTGCCAGCCGAAGCACGGGCCTCGGTCTGCGGCCCTGGGGGCATCTGTTGCTACGCACAGTGATTGTGGGGGCCCCTAGCTCGGGAAGAGGCACTGTGTGGTCGCACATAACCTGACACTTGGAGCTGAAGCACCTCTTCAGCGGGGACCTGCTCGGGACAACAGGCTATGTGATACAGAAACCGGTGTGTGTCAGCCAAGGCTTTCACTGACCAAGGCGCGCTCATCCCAGATGATTCATGACTCAGCAGGCCCTTCATGAGCTGAAAAATCTCACACAGTGTAGCTGGATGTTGGATGGTTTTCCAAGGACACTTTCACAGGCAGAAGCCTTAGATAGAGCTTCTCAGATCGTTACTGTGATTAACCCACATGTATGCTTTGAGGTCCTTAAATGAGGCCTTACTGCTCGCTGGACGCATCCCCCAGTGGCCGAGTCTACAACATTGAATTCGACCCTCTCAAAACTGTGGGCACGGATGATCTGACTGTGGAACCTCTCATACAGCATGAGGATGGTAAGCCAGAGACGGTTATCAACAGACCAAAGGCTCTGAAGCCGAAACAAAGCCAGTTCTGAAACATTATCAGAACAAAAGCGTGTTGGAAACATTCTCCGGAACAGAAACCAACAAGATTTGACCCTATTTACATGCTTTCCTACAAACTAAAGTTCCACAAACAAGCCAGAAAGCTTCTGTTACTCCATGAGGAGAAATGTGTGTAACTATTAATAGTTAGGCAGGCCAGACACAGTGGCTCACACCTGTAATCCCAGCACTTTGGGAGGCTGAGGTGGGCGGATCACGAGATCAGGAGTTCGAGACCAGCCTGGCCAACATGGTGAAACCCTACCTCTACTAAAAATACAAAAATTAGCCGAGTGTGGTGGTGTGCGCCTATAATCCCAGCTACTTGGGAGGCTGAGGCAGCAGAATCTCTTGAACCCAGGAGGTGGAGGTTGCAGTTAGCTGAGATCGCACCATTGCACTCCAGCCTGGGTGACAGAGCAACAGAACTCTGCCTCAAAAAAAAAGAAAAAAAAGGTGGGCAATAGATGGGCAAACCTCCTAGTCCTTGCATTTAGAAGCTACTTTTCCTAAGACTTCCAGTATGTATGAATTCTTTGAAAATTGCGTTACTTTTATTTCTTCTGATTTTACTCTGGATATTAAGGATGTGCTAAATGAGTCAGATACTAAGGTTCATGCTTTGGAATCATCTAGTGTGTTTTATGCAGTTATCCTCAAAAACGTCAGCAATGTCTGAACTTTTAAAACGTCTATTAGAGCAAAATTAAAAAAGGATTTGGTAGTCATCTTTTTGTTCAGTTAAGTGGTTGATAAAGGTCCCATATTTTTCTGGAAAAGTTTTAAAAAGTTACATGTCATTTGGGGAAAATACGTGATCAGGAATTTTTGCATGGAATGATGGCAAAAAAGACATTTCCAGCATTGTGGAACATGGTGAGACACTATGGAAAATTCCAGAGAGTAGGCAACTGGATTTACAGATTTGTTGTAAGGCAAAAATTCACGGCTGCCTTTACACTAAGAAATGTATATGCTAGCCATATATGCTGTATTTATTTTGTTGTTAAGCTTACTTTCAGTTGACTCGGAATTTTCAATTTGCTGTAAAAACATATCAGTATATAGAAAAATATTACTTTAAGATGACTTGTTTCCTTTGAAAATAGATATGTACTGAGGGTTATGATTTATGTCCGAAATTGACATTGTAAGTCCTTGGACAAGCACCAAAGTTGAATGAATTTTCAGCAAAGTGTAATTAAAGTCTATATGTTTTTAGATGTGACTCCGGTTAAGAAATGTGTTTTAGGATCTAGTGGCCAGTTTCTCTTTTTGATCCAAATGTACGATCTGCCATAAGTAACAAGTTACAGTCCCACCCCCTGCAAAAAAAAAAAAAAAAAGGAAACAGAGAAAACCCGTGGCGCTGTGTAAATAAAGTCAGCATACTTGTCGGTGGTAAATAGATGAGGCATGCCTGGGAAATGCTCTCTTGGCATAAATAGCAATCAATCATAATGTGTAAACAGGTGTGCCAATAAAACGAATTTACATGACAGGTTAACAAGGACCAGGAAAGTGAGTGAGTTTCCTGAAGGAGTCCTTTGTTTCTGATCAAAGAAATCAATACCCGTTAGCGTTCACTGCCAGCCACCTTATTTCAAGGAGAAAGAACCCTATTGGTGTCACCTGAGCAGCCATTTAAAAATTGGAATCTACGGTGATTCCTTCGCGGGGCAACAAGGATGGCTGCTGGTGCGCTGTGGGTCTGGTAGGAGGGCACCCGAGGGGTGGAGGAACACCGTTATTATGTCTTCCACGGCGTACGCACTCCGGCTTTACTTGGTGCCAAATCAAATGAAACAAGCCCTCGTACAAGCTGTTATTAATTGCCTTTAAAAATCTGTTCCGTTTTTCCCCAGGTACTTAAAATACAATTCCAGTAGGCAGTTCTTATGTATTTGGGGGGTGGGGGAATTTTATTTTCTTTTTCTTCTGATATTTTAAAAATTCATCGATATTTCAAGATGAACCAAGGTTTTTAAAAAGAATTACAGTAAACACTTCTTTCTTTATAAAACTTTCTATAATGCCTGGTTTGAATGCTAATCTTATGTGCTTTCTAAAAATGTTGTGAGCTACCAAGCTTATGGATTATCATTAGGTTATCCGGCATACATTAATCTTTAGCAGGATCGAATGAAATTTTGTAACTGTGGCTGTCACTCTGTCCTTGGGCCTTCACAGGGCCTGCTCCATCCCGGCTCCCTTTCTGCTGCCCAATGCCTCCATGGCTTCTGAAAGATTGTGTTCTAATAAATGATCTTAAAACAGTCCAAAAAATAAATAAATAAAGATAAATGTTAGCAAAAGCCTGAAATGAGGCTAAGTCTCCAGGGAATTACAACTAATGGCAGCAGAGCCAGACTCAACAATTCAGAGTGGGAAAAAAGTAAGTAGGAAATGGTACTATGAACCCAGCTATTAAATAATAAAAACAATAACAGTAAAAAAACAAAAAAGAGAGAGAGCAGGCACAGTGGCTCACGCCTGTAATCCCAGCACTTTGGGACACCCAAGGAGGGTGGATCACCTGACCAGGAGTTCGAGACCAGCCTGGCCAACAAACATGGTGAAAGCCTGTCTCTACTAAAAATACAAAAATTAGCTGGGCATGTGGTGTACACCTGTAACCACAGCTGCTCGGGAAGCTGAAGCGGAAGAATCGCTTGAACCCGGGATGCGGAGGTTGCAGTGAGCTGAGATCGCGCCATTGTACTCCAGCCTGGGTGACAGAGAGAGACTCTGTCTCAAAAAAAAAAAAGAAAGAAAGGAGAGAGAGAATATTTCAGAGAATACATATAAGCCCTGGTTAGGAGCCTATAAGGTTACACCCAGGTGTGGCAAGTGAGAACCCTTCAGCCAACTTAAGGTCTTGAGACAGAGTCGTTTCCAGAACGGGACAATCTGACAACAGCCCAACATTGCAGTGAACGTTTTGCCTAAATGATGCAGAAGGATTTTGTCATAAAAACATTCAGGCAGAATAGGTTAGAATCCTTAGTAAATCTATGACCAAGGGTCTGACCATATAGAAATATTTTTAACAGGATGACTTCCTAGAAACAGTTTGAAAGGCAAGGACCTGTTCAGCAGCTGATGAATGAGTAAACACGACAGGCCTATCCACACAAAGGAGTGCCTCTCAGCCATGACAAGGACGTGCTGACTGAGGCTACAGCTGGGGGGAGCTTTGAAAACACGATGCCACGTGAATTACACGGGACAGGAAATACCCCAGAGTGCACGGTTCCATTGATAGGAAATGGCCAGAACAGGCAAATCATAGAGACGGAAAGTAGACCAGCGGTTACCTGGGGGCTGCCTGGGATCTAATTAGGAGCTATTGGGGTGAGGGGGAAATGGGAAGTGACTGCTAAATGGATAGAGGGCATCCTTTTGGGGTGAGAAAAATAGTCAGGAATGAGATAGGTGTGATGGTTGTACAACTTTGTGAATAGTCTAAAACCCACTAGGTCGTGCACTCTAAAATGGTGAATTTCGTGGCATGTGAATTCCATCTCAACTTTTTTAAGGCCAGGGGCAGCCTTTTCATTCGTCACCTAACATCTCCAGTCGGAACCTGACTCCTGCTTCACATCTGGAAGGAACACATTCTTTGGGGCAGGGACTGTGTTCTGTCCCGTTGCATACCTGAAAACTAATAACACACTTGTTGAATTTACACAAAAAGTAATGGCAACGTGTTCAAATGTATCACTCCTCAAAGACAGGCCACAGGTTTTTAAGCAAACTCATATTGGATGCGTGCAGGCACCAGACTGAGGGGACTCTGGACATGGAGGGCCAGGGTCAAGGCCCCCCAGACACCAAACTAGCCTCACGCACCTTAGCGGACCTCTCTGCCTGTCAGTTTGCTCATCTGTCCAATGGGAACTCGGGCACCTTGGGACTGCTCAGAGGAGTAAATGACTTAGACGACATGAAGGGCTTACTTAGAGCAGTGCCCGGAACATAGTAACTGCTATACCTGTTGCAGAAGAACAAAGCCTAATGTCAAAGTCCTAAAAATGCTAGAATAACAATGAGACCTACAGATGGCATCACCAATACAAAGTAATCTATGAGCTTAATCTCACATATATTATATGTGTATAACATATATTATGTAATTTCTGTATATGTATACACATATATGTATATATACACATATATGCACATGTATGTCTACACACATACATATATATGCCTACACATATATACGTGTACATACATAAGATATATGTATCGGAATGGGGGTCTGACTTGGTTTGGGTCCGTGTCCCCATCCAAATTGCCTGTTAAATTGTAATCCCCAGTGTTGGTGGTGAGGCCTGGCAGGAGGGGACGGGACCCTGGGGGTGGTTTCTAACAGCCTAGTGCTGTGTCGGGGTGGAGCTCTCAGGAGGGCTGGCTGTCTGAAGGGGTGTGGCCCCTCCACCTCCGGCTCTTCCTCCTCACCCAGACAGGTAAGACATGCTTACTTCCCCTTTGCCTTCCGCTATGATTGCAGGTTTCCTGAGGCGTTCCCCGGCTTGCTTCTTGTACAGCCTGAGGAACTTGAGCCAATTAAACCTGTTTTCTTTATAAATTACCCAGTCTTTGGTAGTTCTTTTAATACAGGGTCTCACTACGTGGCCCAGGCTGGTCTTGAACTCCTGGGCTCAAGTGATCCTCCTGCCTTGGTCTCCCAAAGTGCTGAGATTACAAGCATGAGCCACGGTGCCTGGCCGAGCTTAATCTCAAATGCGTACTTTTTTTTTTTTTTTTTAAGTAGTAGAGATGGGGTTTCACCATATTGGCCAGGCTGGTCTCCAACTCCTGACCTTAAGTCATCTGCTCACCTTGGCCTCTCAAAGTGCTGGGATTACAGGCATTAGCCATCGCGCCCAGGCTCAAATGTGTACTTTTTGAATTACTTACACATCTGAGATTAAGTGACACTGCCAGACTCCTGAACACTCCAGAACAGGGAGGTAGAGAAGCTCCCTGGTTGCCTAAGAGGAGCTTCTGGGTTCCCAGAGGCAGCAGCCACACTCCTGACCACCAGAAACCTCGCCATGACATGACTGTCTTGTGTAACAAGCTGGCCTCAGGTAAGTTTGCTTACCGAGGTGCTGAGGGGACCTTCCTAGCGTGCTGTTTCACCTGCCCCAGCCCACTCAGGACAAAGCTGCGGTATGCAGTTATCTACGTAGCCATATCTGGCGAACCCAACAGCAAAGTCCTCAACAAAATAACCAGCACCCTTGCCTCTCCTGGTGTTATCAACAATGAATATAATTTTAAAGTACTGAAAAAATTCCTAAAATTACTTAAGTGTAACACAAAATTCTAAACATTCCTTCAAAGCTACAAGCAGAGGGTATAAACACACTTTGCTGATGCCATGCCTGCAACTTCTTCCCAGCTGCTTCCCCTGATGAGCGGGGAGTGAAGGTGTATTCAATTTCTATTCTCATTTACACTTTACCAGTAGGCATTATGAATTACAAACCAGGTTGGTTTAAAGAATATGATGATATCCCAACAGTTTATAACACACTGAAATAATGCTGCTTTCTAGAAACTTTATTTCCATTTCTTCTGGCAAGGAGATGTTTCAGGTGTGCGTATGAAACCTCAGATCCTTCAGATGACCAGAAAGCCTGAGATTTAACCCAAAGGATTGGTAATGTGAAGCTTGTTGACATCCCTGAGGTCATTACATCACTGAAAATTTGCTGTTAGCCTTCTGCAAATTTGGATGCATAAGAAAATTTAAAATTATTCCTAGAAATCTATTTCAAGAGAAAAATTCATAGCCGTACACATTTTTTTGTTTATTGATGTTGTTGCTATTAATAGTTAATTCTTCTCGGCCAACTGTTCTGTGCAGAACACGCGCTGAGTCCTTTGCGTGCATTAGCTGACTTCTTCCAGCAACCCCCGCCTTTTACACGTGAAGACACTGAAGCTCAGAGAGGTTCTATAAGTCAACCAGGATCTCACAGCTAGAAAGCTGCAGAGCCAGTGTTCACATTCAGGCTGCCAGGGGCTGGGTTTGTAAAATTATGCCCTGCTGCCTCTCTGCTTTCTGTTCGAGTATTTCATCAAATACAGCTCATAAGCTTATGCAGATTATAGAAAGCCTATCTACTTATTAATTTACTCACTACACCCCATCCACGTCTGTTCTCACACTGTTAATAAAGACATATCCAAGATTGAATAATTTATAGAGGAAAGAGGCTTCATTGACTCACAGTTCCAGTGGGCTGAGGAGGCCTCAGGAAACTTACAACCATAGCGGAGGGGAAGCAAGCACGTCCTTCCTCACATGGCAGCAGGAAGGAGTGCCGAGTGAGGCGGGGAAGTCCCTTATAAAACCTTCAGATGTCAAGAACTAACTCACTATCACAAGAACAGCATGAGGGTAACCACCCCCATGATTAAATGGCCTCCCACTGGGTCCCTCCCTTGACACGTGGGGATTACGGGATTGCAATCCAAGATGAGATTTGGGTGGGGATACAGCCAAGCCGTATCAGTGTCTCTCTGTGTCCCTGCATTCTCTTCACCAGGAATGTCATCCTCTGTCCCCAAAACCATCCTCTGAGATGCAGGCAGTGCTCCCTCTCTGAGACACTTTCCGATCATCCTGTCCAGAAGGAACATCCCCGCCCCACGCTATCGTAACACTGCCTCGAGGGACCACCCTCTTCTGCCACTTGCCCACCTTCTCTTCCCAACTCATCTCCACATTCCTCCCAAGGCCAGGCACGGGGCCCTGCGTACAACTCTGTGCTCTCTGCAAAAGGAATGATTTCCAGCTGATCCTACCTTTCCGCTTCCCATTTCCGATGCCTTTCGCTCAAATTATCCTGAACAGCTGAATTACCCTATAACCCTACCATCTTATCATGAAAAAGCACACGGTTCAATGAAAGTCTTTTTTGGGCTCTACACACTAATTTTCAAAATCACATTTTATGAGTATTTTTAGTTAGAAATTTCTCTTGTTTTTAGCTTTATTAGCATGCCACTGTTCTCATCATAAATATTTAGGGAAAAATCATTTATCAAGAAAAAAATCAAATTTTATAAGACCCACGAAAACACTCCAACTAAAACTTAGGGCATAAGAGCAACTGTCAAATTGAAACTAAAAAGTGCATTAAATTTTCCTGGATTTACCTTCCACATCAGTTTACTTTCAAATCTCTTAGTGAGGCCAAGTGGAAGTGAAAGATAAATAAGAAAAGGAGGGCGGATCTTTTTATTTAATGAAAGCACATGTTATGAAATGTTAAAAGGCAAAAGCATCGCAAGCCACAATGAAAATTCTCATTTCCTCCTTCCAAGCTTATTTATTTTCTAGCAAAATATATTGTTTCAACTCCCAGGCTTAAGGGAAATAATCTTTGATATAAGAAGTTATCATGGATAGTCATTAAGCTGCCATGCTCAAACCAAATGTTCATACCCAACTCCTTATCAAAAAGCACCAGAAAATGCATCCACACACAATCCCCTGCAAGCAGAGACCATATGCTTCGCTGAAATGGTTGAACTAAGAGATCAAAGAAGCTTTAATAGAAAACCAAAGCCGCACTCAAACCATCCTGCAGCTAAAACAGTGTCTTAGCATGTCAGAGCAGAAAGGAAACACCAGCATGAAAAGACATTTTCTTTAACACTCACAGGTTGCTGCCTAGGTACCAGGCACCATTCCAGGCGCTGTCCAAGTGCTCGCTCATCAAATCCCTGATGCAAGTTGTGAGGCAGGTTGTATTAGCTTAGTGATCCCCATTTTACAGCTGGTGAAGCTGAGGGATGGAGCAGCTAAGTCATGTGCACCCAGGTAGCTGGATGCAGAGTCTATGGCGTGCGTGTCATCACACTACTACATAGCCGTGTGGCTGTGGTCTAGGTGAGCCTTGCCAGCAGTCAGCATTGAATGATTTCATGCAGAACTATGACCCATCTTTTTAAAAAAGTTCTTGCTAAGAATTACCACAAAAATAAAGATGTGTATGGCATCTAAAAACTAAAACAGTGCTAGGCATGGTGGCACGAGCCTGCAGTCCCAGTGACTTGGGTGGCTAAGGTGGGAGGATTGCTTGAGACTGGGAGGTCTAGGCCAGCCTGAGAAACATAGTGAGATCCCATCTCTACGAATAAATACATAAACAAATAAATATAAATAAAACATATGCAGCCTCCGCAACATTTTAGGCAATCTAAGAACATCGACTCCACCATTTTTTTTTTTTTTGAAACAGAGTCTCACTCTGTCACCTGGGCTGGAGTGTAATGGCACAATCCTGGCTCACTGCAACTTCTGCCTTCTGGTTTCAAGCGATTCCCTTGCCTCAGCCTTCTGAGTAGCTCAGATTACAGGTGTGTGCCACCACCCCCAGCGAATTTTCTGTTTTTAGTAGAGATGGGATTTCACCATGTTGGCCAGGCTGGTCTCGAACACATGAACCACTGCAGCCGGCTACTCTACTATTTTGTAAAGTGCTGGTAGAGCGGAAAATGCAAATTAAAAAGCAGAGGGATGATATTCAAAGCAAGCTGCTGCAGCAACTGCCTCCTGGCTGCATCCAGAAATGGCCAGTGCAGAGGTCCACACAGACACACCCCGCCTGCACTGCCCTTTGCTGAAGCACCTCCAGCCTGTCCTGTTCCAGGCTCACAAAAGAGTGGGCTGGGACCCAAGCTGGGACAATCCAGGGCCCTCTTCCTGGAGCCGGTCCTTGAAGAGGATGACGGAGACCGAGGCATGGGTGGGGCTTGTTTTCTCAGGTGTGAAGCCCTGAAGGAAGGGCTTCTTGACACGACACCCTGGCCTCTGGAATGCCTTGGTTCTGCCTAAATCCGAGCTGGCTTGCCAGCCTGCCCAGGAATTCTCTTAGTGAGTGCTCCTCTTCTAATAAATAGCTTTTGGCTGGCATTGGGCCACAGGTGGTTTCTGATGCCTGGGGCGGAGTCTCAGGTCTGAACTGCTGTGGTTTCTACATTGGGACCTCCTGAGAATTGGGGGTCCCTGGAGAGAAATGGACAAGAGGGAAGCACTGCTACAGATGCACTGCCACTGCCTCATAAAAACTGATGGAGCTGGCCGGGCACAGTGGCTCATACCTGTAATCCTAGCACTTTGCGAGGCTGAGACAGGCAGATCACCTGAGGTCAGGAGTTCGAGACCAGCTTGGTCAACACGGTGAAACCCCATCTCTACTAAAAATACAAAAATTAGCTGGGTGTGGTGGAACATGCCTATAATCCCAGCTACTCGGAAGGCTGAGGTGGGAGAATTGCTTGAACCTGGGGGTGGGGGGGGAGGTTGCTGTGAGCCCTGATTGTCACTTCACTCCAGCCTGGGTGAAAGAGCAAAATTCCATCTCAAAAAAAAAAAAAAATAGACTGTCTCTTCCAAGGCACACTAAGTAAGTAAGTCAATGTGATTTCGTATTAAGAGGCAGCGAACGTGATCTGGAAAAAGCTCCAGCCCTCCAAAAGTGTCTAACTCAAACCTAAAGGGTGTGTTCACTCACTGAGCTTTGCAGTCAACAGAGAAAGAAACGGGCGGAAGCCGAGTGCGCTCCCACTGGATGCCACAGGTAACGGTGAGATTCAGGGTGTTAAATCTGCTGTGTGCCGTAGTCTTTCCGATAAAAATTTTAATGTGTCCCAAGACTTGACTTCTTACTCACTTCTCAAACCCACCTCCAGATCCTCAGCACGTGCACCCGTCACACTGCAGCGGCGTCAACCACAAGCACCAAATCGCCTAAGTCTCCTGCTAGTTCTGTATTCAGAACTCTGAAAATTAACCGATGTTTGGAAATTTTATAACGATGGTGGAGGAGAGGGAGTTTAAGTTGAGTGGTCAGGGGAAGCATATCTGGGAGGGTGGCATCTGAGCCAGACAGGTCTGCAGAAAGAATTTCGCCTGGAGGAAGCGGAAGCGCACGGGCCCTAACCAGAGAAGAACTTCAGCGTGCCCCACACACCCACAGACCCACGCGCAGAACCCCCATCCAAGGTCATCCAAGTCACAGTGTTTCAAACTACACCGCTACTAGGTAGCAAATTATAAAATCAATTGTGGGGTAAAATAAAAAGAAGCATTTCTCAAAATGGCATAGGACAGAAAAGCATGTCATAACAAAAGGCAGCATGGGACAGTTTTTAAAACATCAGAATGCGTGAATTGCACGAAGTAAAAGAAAGTGCATTAACAGACCTTGTTTCTGACGTCTGCCTGTGTGCACGTGTGCACGTGTCGCAGGCAAGTGTGCGGGCATCCGCTCTGCCCACACCTGGAGCTGCCTGTGGATACCCGCCTGGCATCCCCACTCTGTGCTCGGTGACACCTGCTGAGTAACTGGAAATGGGCCTTGGTAAAGCGTCGACACCATGGACACTGATAAACAGGGCTTTGAGGAGATAGGGCTCCGCCATTTCCTGAAAAGCTCTCTCTCCCGGAGAGAAGTGGTTTCCTGCTTACAGTTAAAAACCAAACAACACGTGAAGACACGGCCCTATCTGCAGCGTGCGTGTGAGGCACTGACACGTGGGCCTAGATGCTCCCATTCCGAAGCTTCGGTGGGAGGGAGAGAATCGGAAGTAAAGCAGCTGTTGGAAGGGGCTTGCAATTTGTTGGATTCAGTGCGGCCTCAGAAACTTAGATACTCAACTTCTTCCATCCACTGAGATGATGTCAAGGTTTTTGTGGCGGTGGCTGTTCCTTTTCCCCTTCGATTTGAGAAAGACCTTCGACGAGGCAGAGATCTTAAATTAGGATCGTGCCCAGAGCCTTCGCTTCTGCTAAAGGCCCCCCAAGGCCGGGAGGACCCACGGCCTCACCGTGAACCACAGCTGGACGTGGAAGGCTCGGTGTCAGCAAATCCCAGCACAGCTCGGGGCTATGTGTGAACAGGCCCAGGCCTGGCGCTCGTGACCATTTGCTTAAGCAACAAATCCATAACCAAAGGGTGCCCGTTTCCATTTCCTAGGACTGCTTTAGTTATAGGTAGCAAAGTGCCTCGTGGAAGAGGTGCTTTAGAATTCTTAATAATTTACGAATTAAAAAGACTCTCAGACCACAGTCCTTCCCACCAGGGTCCTGGACGCCCTGCTGCAGCACCGCCTGTCCAGCCACCCTTTCCTCTCTTCACTTTGTGTTATCTGCTCCGCCCAAGCAAACTGACGTGCTGGGCTGGATGTGCAGCTCCAGACGGGAACATCAGGGGTTCAGGGCAGTGGTCTAGCTGGGTGGCGGCTCGAGGGGACTCCTCTGGGACCTGTATTTGCCTACCACGCATCTTGTCATCAGGTAGATTACAGATGGGTTAGACTAGTGTGGAAATGGAGAGTGAGGGCCTCTGGAAATCGTGGAGGAGCTAACATGTCCCCAGATGGGGCTTTCCATCACCTCTGGGGGCCTACGGCACCTTCAACCAGCCCTGCCTCCATCTGTTCTTAATTCTGGAATGTCGAGTCCCAGTCAGCTCCTCAACAGCCAAAGCCATTTCACAGTTACCTCCTTCCAGAATTAGAAAAGGAAAGAAAATACAGATGCATTTTGTAGGGGGGGTGTGTGTGTGTATGTGTGTGTGTGTGGGGGGTGTGTGTCCACGCATGCGCATATGCTGACCTGCACAGAGTTTAGATCCCATCACTTAAAATAAAGGCATTTCACTGACATTATTTTTAATAAACGCACACACACACACACATTTGCCCCTCCAAATAAAAAGAGGCCTCTGGACTTGTGGCTGCTCCTGCAGAGTCAGCTCCCTGCCCCGCAGGGACAAGATTCCTAAGTCACTTTAGGAGGGAAGGCAAACACTTTTTACACTCATATTGTGCTTTCAAAAGTAGGCAAACGACAATTAGAGGAGAGGTGCCGTGTTCCATAAAGAAATGGTAGAAGGGGGCGGGGCTCACACCTGTAATCCCAGCACTGTGAAAGGCCGAGGTGGGTGGATCACCTGAGGTCAGGAGTTGGAGACCGGCCTGGCCAACATGGAGAAAACCCGTCTCTACTAAAAATACAAAATTAGCCGGGCATGGTGGTGCGCATCTGTAAATCCCAGCTACTCAGGAGGCTGAGGCAGGAGAACTGCTTGAACCTGGGAGGCGGAGGCTGCAGTGAGCCGAGATCACACCACTGCACTCCAGCCTGGGAGACAGAGTGAGACCCAGCTCAGAAAAGAAGAAGTGGTAGAAGAGACATATTTCCTCCAGGAAGTGAAAAACATTTCTGACTGCTTCATATGAAAACAGCAGCAGCAAGATGGTGTCATTCCTAAAAGACTATTAACTTAAGAAGCGTGCACACGAATGTTCTTTGCAGCACTGTTTACAATAGCAAAGACCTGGAACCAACCCAAATGCCCATCAATGATAGACTGGACAGGGAAAATGTGGCACATATACACCATGGAATATTATGCAGCCATCAAAAACGATGAGTTTGTATCCTTTGTAGGGACATGGATGAACCTGGAAACCATCATTCTCAGCAAACTGACACAAGAGCAGAAGATTAAACACCACATGTTCTCACTCATAGGCGGGTGTTGAACAATGAGAACACATGGACACAGGGAGGGGAGCATCACACACTGGGGTCTGTTGGGGGGAAATAGGGGAGGGACAGCAGGGGTTGGGGAGTTGGGGAGAGATAGCGTGCGGAGAAACGCCAAATATGGGTGATGGGGAGGAAGGCAGCAAATCACGCTGCCACGTGTGTACCTATGCAACAATCTTGCATGTCCTTCACATGTATGTACCCCAAAACCTAAAATGCAATAAAATAAATTTTAAAAAAAAGAAGCCATTAAGAAGCAACTGGCACCTGTTGCCTCACCGCAGGCAGCTGAGCTGAGAGGACAGGTGAGTCTAGGCAGGCACCCTGCGTCCAGCAGCTCTCTCTTCACCTCTGCATCGACTCATGGGCCCCCTCAGTCTTTACTTCTCTGGAAGAGGGATCTGTCACGTACCCAGTGCTATCCGTGTGCCCCTATGTTTGCCCCCTGTACTGGCTTCCTGGAGAGAAAATGTGACCCCGAAAAAGCCAGACCCAGCGACCAGATCACCTTCGGTTCAGTGTCTGTGGAGGTCGCTCTCCGGCAGGGGCTCTTCTGAAGTATTTCTTCCACCCCACATGCTAATCCTGCACAGAACTCGTTCCCAAACTTTGGCTATTCACATGCACATTCACAGTCTGTCACATCTGCACACCATCGGGACCACTGCTTAGTTAATACTCTTTGTGAAGTCCATTTATTTTGAAAGGAGATTTTCATGATTGGAAAGCCGGTATCAAGCACCATACACAGGCTGTGATATAAGAATGAAAACAATGAAAAAGAAAACCACGTTTTACATTCCTTCCAGATGCTGCTGACGCGTGCCCATGGCTCCAAGCCTGAGGCCTTCTCTCTTGATTAGCCAGAATTTTAGCATCAAACTAGAAGCTTTTCTTTCAATGTTCTTCAAACAGAAAAATAAAGAGAGGATTTGAAAAAGTAATAATAATGACCATGCCTCTATGGGACTTAACATTAATTAGTGCACTGGGAATTACCTTGTTGCCACAAGGCTAGCACTTAATGTGTGTGTGTGCACGCCTGCATGCACGTGTGTGTGTATATGCGTGTGTGCACACCTGCACACACATGCATATGTATATGTATGTGTGTGCACACGCCTGCACGCACGTCTGTGTATATGTATGTGTGCACACCTGCACACACGTGTGTATGTGTATATATACGTGTGTGCACACGCCTGCATGCATGTATGTGTGTGTGCACACCTGCACACACATGCATGCATGTGTATATGTACGTATGTACATGTGTGTGCACACCTGCACACACATGTGTGTATGTGTATGTGTACATGTGTATGTATGTGTGTGCATGCCTGCACACACATGTGTGTATGTGTATGTGTACGTGTGTGTGGGCGAATGTTAACAAACTGCCACATTTAAGCGGAATTTAGCTTCCATATGGTATTCAACGTGGCCACACAGATTCTAGCCCTTGATGTTTGTTTGTTTATTTGTTTATTTGTTTTGAATGGAGTCTTGCTCTGTCGCCCAAGCTGGAGTGCAGTGGTGCAATCTCAGCTCACTGCAACCTCCACTTCCCGGGTTCAAGTGATTCTTGTGCCTCAGCCTCCCGAGGAGCTGGGATTATAGGTGCAGGCCACCATGCCTGGCTGAATTTTGTATTTTTAATAGAGACAGTTTTCATCATGTTGGCCAGGCTGGTGTCAAACTCCTGACCTCAGGTGATCTGCCCGCCTTGGCCTCCTAAAGTGCTGGGATTCCAGGCGTGAGCCACTGCGCCCAGCCTAGCCCTTGACATTTTTCATACCTTATGCTGTCCTTTCCAGGTAAATATTTCCAAAAGCCTTTGAAAATACTGAGAAAAGCTTGCAACTCCCCCGGCATGCTTTTTGGTCCCTAGGGAACTAGAAAAACTATATAAGGAAGAACCGCAAGACAAACCAGGCTCTGGGCAGTTGTGTAAAGCTCCATTCACTCGGGTTTTCAGGGACACTGCTGTTTTAGGGACCAGAAACAGAAACCCCTCAAAGAAATGGAGTTGACACCGCCAGCGGTACACCCGTCAGGCTGAGAACACTAAGGCTGTTTTGTTTTCCAGGCTGCTTGACGTCAACACAAGTTCATTTGCATGAGATGACCAGTGCAGCCACACAGATTTTATCAACACTACAGGCCAGGCAGCTGTCTCTCCGTGGGAGTTGCGATCGCAAAATACCATCAACCAGAGGCTGACAAACCACAGACATGCACTGCTCACAGTCCTGGAGGCTGCAGGCCCGCCATCGCGGTGTGGGCAAGACGGGTATCTGGCGAGGCCTGTTCCCATCCAGATGCTCACCGTGTCCTTGCTTGGCGGAAGGGGCGAGGCAGCCCTCTGGGGCCTCCCCAACGGGCACTCATCTTCCCTTATGCCTGAATCACACTCAAAGGCCCACCTCTTTAATACCCTCACACTGGGGATTAGGTTTCAGCATGGGAGTTTGGAGGGACGCATACACACAGGCCACAGCAGCAACTGCGGAACAGAAACCCCACAATGAGGCCGGGCGCCGTGGCTCAGGCCTGGAATCCCAGCACTTCGGGAGGCTGAGGTGGGCGGATTGTCTGAGCTCAGGAGTTCCAGACCAGCCTGCCAACATGGCTAAACTCTACTAAAAATACAAAAAGTAGACAGGCGTGGTGGCAAGTGCCTGTAATCCCAGCTACTTGGAAGACGGAGGTGGGACAATTGTGTGAACCCAGGAAGCAGAGGTTGCAGTGAGCTGAGATCATGCTACTGCATGCCAGCCTGAGTGACATGGGCGAAGCTCCATCTCAAAGAAAAGAAAACCCACAAAGACACGGAGCCGTCACGGCCAGCGGTCCTCCCTGTCTGACTGGAAACACTAGGTGTATTCTATTTTCCAAATCGCTTGGAGTAAGTGCGAGTTCATTCTGGCGAGATGCCCGCTGCAGCGACAGATTCTACGACTCTAAGTGTTTGGGACTTCTACCAGGACCGGCGTGGAACACAGCAGGTGTTGGATCCTCATCTGGTGAGGGATGAGTGAATATCCCGGAGTCCCCATGGAATTGGAGGCGGCATCTCCAAGTGTCTCCCAGGGACTCCATCCTCTGTCACGGCCGCCATGGTCGGGTCGGAACGTCTCCCGTCCCAGAGTGTTTCTCAGATTTACAGATACTCATTTCCGCATAACAGGGCTCCCAAAGGTGTTACCTGCCACCCAATGCTGGGTAGAAGGAACAACACCAGGCTTGTTGAGTAATTTAAGGAAATTTCAAAAACAATTTGGATCACACATGATATTTGCCTTATGCAGTGAATTAGACTAATTTTCACTTTATATAACTTTAATTTTCTCTCTATAGAACTCCTCTGTATTTCTTTTTTTTTTTTTTTTTTTTTTTTTTTTGGAGACAGAATCTTGCTCCGTTACTCAGGCTGGAGTGCAGTGGCACAATCTTGGCTCACAGCAACCTCCACCTCCCGAGGTCAAATGATTCTCCTGCCTCAGCCTCCCAAGCAGCTGACATTACAGGCAGCCACCACCAAGCCCGGCTAAATTTTGTATTTTTAGTAGAGATGAGGTATCACCACATTCTCAGGGCTGGTCTCCAACTCCTGCCCTCAGGTGATCCGCCTGCCTCAGCCTCCCAAAGTGCTGGGATTGCAGGCAGGAGTCACTGCGGCTGGCTGGATTCCTCCGTATTTCTGTAGAAGTTATTAGTTTTATGCAATAAATTAGTTGTAAAGATTAATTGTAATTGAAATGATCTTTAACCTTGGTCTAGTTTTCATTTTTTAAAAGGCAAACTGACTTCATTTACTTAAAAAGAAGAAAATCCCACTTGGTTAGAAGAGCAATGTAAACTAATTGTGGAAAACACATAAAAAGTATAAAGAAGGAAACAAAGGTGAGATCAGTGTTTACTGCACATCAACTTACTTCAGGCCCCACAATCACCAGGTACACATTGGGCTCCTCCTGGTGCCATTCTGGGGAAGAAAAAAGAAAACAATGAAATACTTAACATGGGTTCCAGCCGCAGCTGCAAGCACAATTTACTTCAATATAAATTTCTCAGTTATTATTTCATACCATTTGGCTTTCATTCATAATATTAGTCAATTTAAATAGTATTTATTTAGAATTTCTATGTTTGAAATTTTATGATTTTAAGCAGAATTTTTTTCTACAATAATATCCATTATCTAGATTTCTAATTTACTGGATAACTAGGATGAGTGTCCAGTATCACTACAATTCAATGTGGACTTTGGAATATACTAAAGCTACATAGATTAGCTTAAACAATAAATAAAACTCCAAATGCATCACACAGATTGGTATGTGTGAAATATTTTCAGGTAAAATTCTTTTAGTCTTACAATGATTTGCTATTTTTGTGATTTTCTCAGAACCTGAGGGCACAGGACAGTGGAAAACAGGGTGGAAATTCCTCCCAGAGCTGCTGACCCCATACAGTTTTCTGTTCTTTTCGAAAGCAGCGATCTAGAAACAGCTCTCATGTGCAGAGAATGAGCTAAAAAGCTCAAAGCCGGGAAGGGAGAAATGCTGAGACACGAGCCCACAGGAATTCCATAAACAACGCAGGAACGTAACCAGCAAGCACACCTGAAAACGCGCCCACCAGGTAGAGAGGGTCCTTCACTTGTCGAAGTCCACATATCAGAAGAAATATGTGCAAATTGTCAGCACTTTGGTTAATCTCTGTAAGAGAAGAGTTCGGAATGTTTTCAGTAGGCAGGACTCTGGATGCTGCAGCAGCAGCGATATCACAGATGCATTCAGAAGTGGGGGCCTCTGACTTCGAGACCAGCTGCCCCTATTCTTACTTTTTTATTTTTGAGACAGAGTCTTGCTCTGTTGTCCAGGCTGAGTGCAGTGGCACAATCTCTGCTTGGCTCACTGCAACCTCCATCTCCTGGGTTCAAGCGATTCTCCTGCCTTAGCCTCCTGGGTAACTGAGATTACAGACACGCACCACCACGCCCGGCTAATTTTTGTATTTTTAGTAGAGATGGGGTTTCACCATGTTGGCCAGGCTGGTCTCAAACCCCTGACCTCAGGTGATCTGCCTGCCTCGGCCTCCCAAAGTGCTTGGATTACAGGTGTGAGCCACCACGCCCGGCCCCTACTCTTACTTTTATATTAATGTCCTTGCTGTAAACTAATGCTTTCTGGTGGGAAAAATGGAGCTGGGCTCAGGCTGTAAAACACAAACTCCCCCCCTGCTGTAAAGAAGAAGGATGAGGCAAGGGAAAACTGACTCAGCTATGACTGAAATAGTAGCCAGATATTCTAGAAAAGACTTAGATATAATTCCAGGTAGGAAGAATAATTTCTTGATGAAAATAGAAAAATGTACTCATGAACTCATATATGCATAGAGGGATACACACATCTAAATAAACACATGTCCTGGAATCAACCCAAATGCCCATCAATGATAGACTGAATCAAGAAAATATGGTACATATACACCATGGAATACTATGCAGCCATAAAAAGGAACAAGATCATGTCCTTTGCAGAGACATGGATGGAGTTGGAATCCATTATCCTCAGCAAACTAAACACTGCATGTTCTTACTTATGAGTGGGAGCTGAATGAGAAAAGCACATGGACACATGGGGGGAAGGACACACACTGGGGCCTGCTGGAGGGTGGGAGAGGCCAGAGGGGGAGCACCAGGAAGAATAGCTAATGCACAATGGGCTTAACACCTAAGTGATTGGATAATCTGAGCCACTGTGACAGGCCAAGAATGAGGCTTTAGTGTGGAGACTCAGCCATCTGGGTTGCATGAGGCCCTGGACACATGATGAGCTCATGCAGGACCCAGTCAAAGTTTAGCCAACTGTAAGTGTCCAGGTGAGCCCGGTGGACACACACGAAGTGACCCTCATGGGAGGCATGCATCAGGAGAAATGCAGGGTGGCTGTTTTCAGCTGGTACATCTTTTATTTTTTTTTTTTTCTTTTGAGACGGAGACTCGCTCTGCTGCCCAGGCTGGAGTGCAGTGGCCCGATCTTGGCTCACTGCAACCACAACCTCCCAGGTTCAAGTGCTTCTCCTGCCTCAGCTTCCTGAGTAGATAGGACTACAGGCACGTGCCACTGCGCCCGGCTAATGTTTTTTTCCTATTTTTAGTACAGAGGGGGTTTCACCATGTTGGCCAGGCTGGTCTCAATCTCCTGACCTTGTGATCCACCCACCTTAAAAGTACTGGGATTGCAGGTGTGAGCCACCACACCCAGCCCATCTTTTTTTTTTAAATGAGAAAATATGTTTAATTTTGTAATAAAAGTTTCTGGAAAAGGGGCATAAATTTAGACACATTTGCTTCGCAGTCCAAATTTCCTATAGTGCATCTGCTCTCTAAAGTGAGGGATCCCGTCAGGTGCCGTGGCTCATGCCTGTAATCCCAGCACTGTGGGAGGCCGAGGCTGGCAGATCACCTGAGGTCAGGAGTTGGAGACCAGCCTGACCAACACGGTGAAACCCCGTCTCTACTAAAAATACAAAAATTAGCCAGGTATGGTGGCGGGCACCTGTAATTCCAGCTGCTTGGGAGGCTGAGGCAGGAGGATCGCTCTAATCCAGGAGACGGAGGTTGCAGTGAGCCGAGATTGCGCCATCACACTCCCAGTCTGGGTGACAGAGGGAGACTCCGGACTAAAAAAAAAAAAAAAAAAAAGTGAGGGATCCAGACCAAGACATCTGCAGATACAGGAAAAAGCTGAGCCTTATTAGCAAAAAACTCTGGAGGCCTTAGAAGGTCCATACCCCCATCACAGGACAAATGGGAGCAGCTGGCACATCCTGAGGTGGCTTATTCCAGCTCAGCAGACGATGCATTCAATAGAAATTGCTAATATATTTCACACAGGCCAACCTAAAACTTCAGTATTTATAACCTGTATAATTGACCATAAAGTCATGCAGGTTAAAGGTTTTCTTTCCCAGGATGGGCATTCATTCATTATTTAATTCAAACACTTTCATTTTCTCTGTGCTATCCAGATCTTGAACAGGAATACAACTAGTCTGAATATAATGAGTCACGGAGACCACTTTAACACAATCACAAGAGCTTCAAGAAATTAATATCTAACGGGAGAAAATCTTTACTGAAATGTTAAGATTGAGATCGTCGCTCTTAGAAAAGCCTTAGAAAATTGTCATAGCCTCTGAATAAGCTGCGGACAATCTGCATTGTCAATTTCCATTGAAATTTGTTGAGTTTTCAATATTTCCTTAATACTTATTATTATTATTATTATTATTTTTTGAGATGGAGTCTCAGCCTGCTGCCTGGGCTGGAGTGCAATGGTGCGTTGTCGGCTCACTACAACCTTTGCCTCCTGGGTTCAAGTGATTCTCCTGCCTCAGTCTCCCAAGTAGCTGGGACTACAGGCTCAGGCCACCATGTCCAGCTTATTTTTGTATTTTTGGTAGAGTTGAGATTTCACCATGTTGGCCAGGCTGGGCTCGAACTCCTGACCTCAGGTGATCTACTGGCCTCATCCTCCCAAAGTGCTGGGATTACAGGTGTGAGCCACCACACCCAGCCCTTTCCTTAATATTCTAAGTGGAAATGCAAACCTCAGGGAGTCCTTGTTTAACCAAAAGTCTCAGCTAGAAGCTACATGCAGAATTTGAATTGAGGTCAGAATGAATTTGAGGTTAGGCATTCGAATATGAGATCAAGAGCCAAGCTATTCACTTTAATAAATGTTTTGTTTTTTTTTTTAATGGAGAAAACTTTACAGGATTGCAAGATCAGGCAGGAGAAACAGGCAAAGCCTACATTCCTAGGCAAGAGCCAGCAATGAATGCTAAAATTTGCAAGTGAAAGTTTGATGAGAATAGAGATTAAGAGAGCCCTCTCAAAAATTACTTATTAATTACAAAGGAAATATAATACCTGCACAGTACATGAAGGAACCAGGGGATACCAGCTTAACTAAGGGAGAAAAGCTTAGCCCAGCACACATGGCCTGTGTGTAAACACAAACACACACACACACACACACACACACACACACGAGTTTATATAGTCAGAAAAAGATCTCTGGTATTGGGACAAGCTGATGCCTTCCACATCCAGACGTGACACCCTGAGAAGGAAGCAGCATCACGTCCATCACATTCTTGATGTGCATGGAATACCTACTCACATACCCAGCAGGAGGAAGACAGAAGGAAGGAAGGGACAAGGAGAACCACAAATGTCCCATACAAAGGGGGAAAGTCGAGAATCGGTATTACCAAATTGGAAAAAAAGGCAAATACCGAAAAACCATCTACAAAGATGGCATCCAGAGACGGTATTCAAAGCACTGTTTGAAGAACCTAGGTGCCGTCAGGTGAAGAGACTATGTTTCTGTATTTTTGCTGTGTGAGAGGTGTGAGTGCTGGAATTTTGTTCCTTTGCTCTGACGTACTTAGCTACTGAGAAGGCTCTGGTGACCCGTTGGCATTTTGGTCGCGTAGGCTGGAATAAAGTGGCCCTCCCACTGCCCGTATCCTAGGATCCCTGGAAAGATGGTCCTGGGAAGAGGACCATCCATAAGGTACAATATTGACTTTCAGAGTTTTTTGGCAATGACATATGGTAAGATAAACTATTATGCTGCAACTCAGTCACATGAGAGATATAGATACGCACAGACACAGAGTTTATATATAATTAAAAACAACTTTAGGCTTATTACATGCAAGGCACTTTGATGTTTTCTGTTTTATTTCACTTCCATTTTTGAAAGTGCGGGTCCCTGACTTACTAAATTTCTGATGAGACCCCTAACCTGCAGGACGCTGCAGAGAGCTCAGCAAATCCTATGTTCCTTTCCTCTCTCCTCATCTTCTTCCTGGGCTGGAGATTAAATGTAACGGGAATATAGGAAACTAAATTAGAAAATGATGGAGTGAAGGGCTATATGCCTCATCTTATTCCAGATTTTTTAAAAAAACAAAAACTAAAAGGCAGAGACAGCATTTGGATTTGAGTAGCCTACATGCACTCTTCACATATAAAATATCATTCTCAGAAAATAAAGATCAGAGTGGAAAAATCCTGATCAAGTGTTCAAGCGCTCAGCCTCATCACACGTGAGCCTCAACTCTGATGAATGACATTTCAGGCTCCCTAAAGCCCCTGGCAGCTTTAAGGTGGTATGAATTCTTAGCTCTTAACAAGGAGCTATTCAATAAGGTGGGCCTGCTGATGCTCAGAAGTGAGGCACATACCTACCTAATTGTTTTAGTAAATTTTGTCTCCCTCTTTTAACGCCAAACTTAGTTTTATTACCTTTGCTTTTCCTCTAACATCCAAGTTATCCGTGAGTCAAGGTTTGCAGTCGTCACTTACAAATGCACACGTTGACATGTCTTTCCGATAGTAACATTTCCTGGAGAACGGTATTTTTATCTTCAAAACAAAATGTGTTGTTTTCATGATCTGGCATACTGCTGCCAACAGCCACCCCCACGTCGCTTCATCTCCCAAGTGTGAGTCACCGGCGGGCTCAGGAACGGAAGTCCAATGTACGCTGAGCCAGTCTCTATGCTGGTATTCTATTCCAGAAGCTCTCTTGATTATTTCCCTTCTTTCTTTCAAGACAGTTTAACTCTTCTTGCCCAGGCTGGAGTGCAATGGCGCAATTTTGGCCCCACTGCAACCTCCACCTCCCGGGTTCAAGTGATTCTCCTGCCTTACCCTCCCAAATAGCTGGGACCATAGGCATGAGCCACCACACCCGTCTAATTTTTGTATTTTTAGTAGAGACGGGGTTTCACCACGTTGGTCAGGCTTCTCTTGAACTCCTGACCTCAAGAGATCTGCCGCCTTGACTTCCCAAAGTGGTGGGATTATTATTTTCACTTGTTTTTACAAAGCAAAAGGAACTTCAGTCAAACACGTTAATTAGACTTACTAGCTGAAAAAGCTGATTTTGAGGGCTGGGAAAGAATAAAGGTTTCTACTAACACTAGTTTTCCATATGAAAAACAAGTCAGTTTCCCTAGGGCTAGCTTGAAGAAGAAAAACGCCACAATCTGAATGAGGCAAATTCGAGTTTCCATTATAGAAATACGAACAGAGTTGACAGAGAGAGAGAGATGGAGACGGGAGACAGAAATAGCAGTAAACCTAGAAATACAATAAAACAGAAATCAGAAAAGCAGGAAGGAGTTACCCAGTCAAACTTAAGCTTTCATAGATTTTAGGTTTGATAGGCTGCAAGGAATCATTACTTTAGATGTGCCGCTCATTGGAATTTAAAGGCAAAACTCATAGAACGTTGAATTGTAACATTTAAAATGTATCTGGAAATGCACAGAAAAACTCAAAGACCAGGTAACTAATTTGATGTCTACACATTCAGCTTCCGATCAGAATAGCTACTGTCAATATCATGTGAAAAAATTACAATGCCATTTACTACATTTAACCTGCTTTATTCTTTATTTGTTCTTAGTTGATCTGTTTGCATGTGAGATAATGTAAACATAAGAGGGGTTTAATGTTGTAGCTTAAGAAGACTTAGTAATTTGTGAGCCGGGGCTTAGAGATCGAATTGAGTCTTACCAGAAAACCTGTGACATTCTGGAAGAGCAGAAGGCATCGTGATGTGGACATCAGACATTTAAGAATCACACTGCAAACCCTGGTGACTAATCCATTACTGAGCTGTGTATATGCAGCGTTAAATGAGGCCCTTCCCACCCACTCCCCCCTGATTTCAAGGTTAGTAGTTGGTGAGAAGGCAGAGGGTATCTGATCAAGGAGAGTCTCTACCAAATTCACTCTACCTTCTGTTTTCACTGTCTGCAGCTCCAAGACGGAGGGATGAATCACACTCACAGGTTTCCAGTGCTCCGGGGGCCAAGGGAAGACAGACTAAGGATGATGAGGATGGCCAGAGTCTGAGAGATGATGACAAAGACAAATGACGGCACAAATGCGAACAGATGCCTGATCATAAAACCCAGAGACGCAGATTCATCTGACATCTACCCTGAAGCTGTTATCTGCCACTGTCACCTACCAGAGCCACAACCAGTCTCTCTAAGCCCATATATTCTGAACACATTTACAACTTCCAATTGCACACATTAAGATGAAGCAGCGGCCAAGTAGGTCTCCAGAGGAAAACGCTTTCTAAGGAGTGTTTAAAAGCTCCGGGCTGTTCCCTTAATCATCCAACAGCAAGACCAATGAAACAATCAACCCCGAGACTATGGAACTTGATGACAAACCCTTCTCCTGCTAAAAATTATGAATCTTAGTTACAATGCCACTGTGTCCTGTGATGTACGGAAGACAGACTAACCTTACAACAGGAAATTGAAAATGGGCCCACTCGTTCTGAGTAATGGTCCATGTAACTGACATGACGAAGCAGCCGGGGCGTGTGGGTCATCTGTAATTCTGAGAAGAGCCATGCTAGTGTGGCTGAGATTGATGAATACACCACGAAAATGATTTCTGATAAAATGCTTGGAAATTTCTTTTCAATAGGACTTAATACTGATATAGAGTATGTGGTGGAGGCTTTGCTTCAGGTCTTTTTTGTTTCATTTTACTTTAGCTCTGGGACACGTGTGCAGGATGTGCAGGTTTGTTACACAGGTAAACATGTGCCATGGTGGTTTGCTCATCTATCAGCCCCTCACCAGCATGCATTAGCTATTTTTCCTGATGCTCTCCCGCCGCCCCCAACCCGACCCTCCCTGACAGGCCCCAGTGTGAGTTGTTGCCCTCCCTATGTCCATGTGTTCTCATTGTTTAGCTCCCACTTATAAGTGAGAACGTGTGATGTTTGGTTTTCTGTTCTTGTGTTAGTTCACTGAGGATAATGGCTTCCAGTTCCATCCATGTCCCTGCAAAGGACATGATTTGTTCCTTTTCATGGCTGCATAATATTCCATGGTGCATGGAATATTATGCAGCCATAAAAAACGATGAGTTTGTGTCCTTTGTAGGGACATGGATGAACCTGGAAACCATCATTCTCAGCAAACTGACAGAAGAGCAGAAGATCAAACACCACATGTTCTCACTCATAGGCAGGTGTTGAACAATGAGAACACATGGACACAGGGAGGGGAGCACTACACACTGGGGTCTGTTGGGGGGAACAGGGGAGGGACGGTGGGGGGTGGGGCGTTGGGGAGAGATAGCAAGGGGAGAGATGCCAGATGTAGGTGATGGGGAGGAAGGCAGCAAATCACACTGCCACATGTGTACTTATGCAACAATCTTGCATGTTCTTCACATGTACCCCAAAACCTAAAATGCAATAAAATAAATTAAAAAAAATATTCCATGGTGCATATGTACCACATTTTCTTTATCTAGTCTATCACTGATGGGCATTTGGGTTGATTCCATGTCTCTACTTTTGTGAATAGTGCCACAACATACATACGCATCCATGTATCTTCATAACAGAATGATTTATATTCCTTTGGGAAATACCCAGTAATGGCATTGCTGGGTCAAATGGTATCTTTGTAGAATTGCCACACTGTTTTCCAAACTTACATTCCCACCAACCGGGTAAAAGTGTTCTTATTTCTCCACAAGCTCACCAGCATCTGTTGTTTCTTGACTTCTTAATAATTGCCATTCTGAATGACATGCAATGTTATTTCATTGTGGTTTCCATTTGCAGTTCTCTAATGATCAGTGGATGATGAACTTTGGTTCATATGTTTTTTGGCTAATGTATGTCTTCTTGTTTCAAGGCTTTAGCATGAAAACAGACTTGAGGTGTCTTTCTGTTGGCAGAGGGCAGAGAATTGATTTTGCAACTTCAGTCTCTTCTTAGAAGTTTGCAGGAGGAGACTGGGCATGGTGGCTCAAGCCTTTAATCCTAGCACTTTGGGAGGCTGAGGCAGGCAGATTACTTGAGGTCAGGACTTCAAGACCAGCCTAGCCAACATGGTGAAACCTCATTTCTCCAAAAATACAGAAAATTAGCCAGGTGTGGTGGAGCGCACCTGTAATACTAGCTACTCGGGAGGCTAAAGCAGGAGAATTGCTTGAACCAGGAGATGGAGGTTCAAGGTAACAAGATTTTACAGAAATTGACAAGTTGAGCCCCAAATTTAAATTGATATTCAAAAAAACGAGAATAGTTAAAATATTTCTGAAACAAAGTTATTGACTAACACTACTTCGTTTCTAGACTTACTATAAACCTACAGCAACAAGACAGCATGGTACTGGAATAAAGATAGACATAGATAATGAAACACCACAGTCAACTGACTTTCAACAAAGGCATCAGAGCAATTCAATGGGCAAAGAAAAACATTTCCAATAAATGATGCCAGATCCATCTGGATATTGTTAAGAAAAATAAAACAAAACAAATTTTGATCCCTACCTCATACCACACACAAAAAGTAATTTTACATGGATTTATAATCCTAAATGAAAGAGATACAGCACCAAAACTTCTAAAGACATTAAAAGAAAAAGAAAGAAGAAAGAAAGAAAGAGAGAAAGAAAAAGAAACAAAGAATGAAAAAAAGAAAGAAAGAAAGAAGGAAGGAAGGAAGGAAGAAAAGTGTGAACATAAAAGAAGTAAAGAATTTGTAGACAGGACTCAAAAGCACTAACCATCAAAGAAAAAAATTTGATAAACTAGACTTCAACAAACTTTAAAACTCTTCCGCTCTTCAAAAGAGGTGGTTAAACAAATGAAAATACAAATGAGAGAATGGGAGAAAATATTAATGATATATTTATCTGACAAAAGGCTTGTACCTGGAATATAAGGAAGTTCTACAAACCAGTAATTAAAAGACACACACAATTGGCTAGACACTCACAAAACATGATACATGAATGGCCAGTGTGCATATAAAAAGATGCTGAACAAAATTAATCATCATGGAAATGAAACGTAGAATGACAATGAGACACCATTTCATTATCTCCCTAGAAAAATTAAAATTAAAGACTGTTGGCCAGGAGCAGTGGCTTACGCCTACAATCCAGCACTTTGGGGAGGCCAAGGCAGGCAGATCACCTGAGGTCACGAGTTTGAGACCAGCCTGGCCAACATGGTGAAACCCCATCACTACTAAAAATACAAAAATCAGCCAGCAGTGGTGGTAGGCGCCTGTAATCCCAGCTACTTGGGAGGCTGAGGAAGGAGAATTGCTTGAACTTGGGAGGTGGAAGTTGCAGTGAGCTGAGATTGTGCCATTGCACTCCTGCCTGGATGACAAGAGCAAGACTTCATCTCAAAAAAAAAAAATACTGTCTACTCCTTTGGTGAATGAGAATGCAGAGTAACTGAAGCTCTTGTCAGTTTCTGTGGAAGTGTAAGAGGGCACACCTTGGAGAACTGTTTGGGTATTTTTTATGTTAATCACATAGTGAAGCTATTTGACTTAGAGGCATTTGTCCAAGAGAAGTGCAAATGTAGGTCACCAAAAAAACTTTGCACAAGAATACTCATAGTAAATTTATTTGTAATGGTTAAAAATGGAAAACAATCACGCCTGTAATCCCAGCACTTTGGGAGGCCGAGGCGGGTGGATCAGGAGGTCAAGAGATCGAGACTATCCTGGCTAACACGGTGAAACTCCGTCTCTACTAAAAATACAAAAACATTAATCGGGCATGGTGGCACATGCCTGTAGTCCCAGCTACTCGGGAGGCTGAGGTGGAAGAATTGCTTGAACCCAGGAGGCGGAGGTTGCAGTGAGCCGGGATTGAGACACTGCACTCCAGCCTGGTGACAGAGCAAGACTCCATCTCAAAAAAAAAAAAAAAAAAAAAAGGAAAACAAGCCAAAAGTTCATCAATAGAAGAGATAAATAATTTGTGATCTATGGAATAGAATACTCCACTTTGGTGAAGTTCAAGAACAGATGAAACTAATGTAAGATAAGAAAAACTAAACTAGGAGTCGCCTATAAATAGGAATTAAATATGGAAGAGGGCCTGAGAAAACTTTCTTGAGTGGTGGAAATGTTATCTTGATTAGGGTATTTGTCACATGGGTATATACATTTGTCAAACATTTACCTAATTTTATACTTGAGAACTCTGCATTTCACTACATACAAACTTCAGAATTTCTTTTTTTAAAAAGGATGAGTTCACTCTATTCTACTGACAAAATGAGCAAAGAAGGCAGGTTAGAGTGGTAAGCGAAGCTTGATTTCATTTTTGTCTTTTAAAAATCATTATTTACATGTAGAATTATTGAGTAAGATTGTATCAAACATTAATAGCAGTTCCTTTTTGGTGCTGAAATTTCAAATGATTTAAATTTTTGTTGCATTTTTGGGCCGGGCATGGTGGCATATGCCTGCAGTCCCAGCTACTTGGGAGGCTGAGGCAAGAGAATCGCCTGAACCTGGGAGGCAGAGGCTGCGGTGAGCTAGATCACACCAATGCCCTCCAGCCTGAGCAAAAGAGCGAGACTCCATCTCAAAAAGAAAAAAATTGTGTTGCATTTTCTGGTATTTTCTCATTTTTCTACAACGGTAATTTAATTATATGTGTAATTAATAAAGTAAAATAAAATGAACACATGAGGTTGTTATAAAGAACAAATGTCACAGGAAATGATACTGAAAATTTGGGAAGGAGGTGCTAAAAACAGCATCGGAAAGGCCCAGAGCCCCTCTTTGGCCTTCTAGCCCTGCTGTTCCTCAAAAAGATAAAACCACTCCTGAAGTTGTAGACAGAGGAAAATTCACCTTGTTCTCCCCGACAGCCACTTTTTCAAAACCACATGAACGTAAGGTGCTCCTGAAACTAACTGCCAAGAAGTACTTCATCGAAATCCTCTAAGATTTCATATCTCACCTGAACGTTGAAGAAAGGTATTCCAGTTAAAGGCGGCGTTTGGTGTTGTTGCAATTCCTGGGTCAAAGAAACAATGAAAGGAAAGTTCACTTTGATGCAACTGCTGAAATACAACCAATGATTTTGTGTTGAGGCTTATTATTATTCTTATTTCTGAGACAGAGTCTTGCTCTGTTGCCCAGGCTGGAGCACAGTGGCATGATCTTGGCTCACTGCAAACTCCTCCTCCCAGGTTGAAATGATTCTCCTGGCTCAGCCTCCCAAATAGCTGAGATTATAGGTGCCTGCCACCACACCTGGCCAAATTTTGTATTTTTAGTAGAGACAGGGTTTGGCCATGTTGGCCAGGCTGGTCTCGAACTCCTGACCTCTAGTGATGGACCCACCTCAGCCTCCCAAAGTGCTGGGATTACAGGTGTAAGCCACCATGCATGGCCCACTTGTGTTGAAGTTTAATTAAGGGAAGCACCTGGTTTTTATAAAGCTACTCCATGCTCTGAGTGCACCACTGAAGTCCCATGAATCCCCCAGCACAGAGGGTTAAAGAGAGCCCACGGATTCCACAGGAGAAAAGACCCACCCCTTTCAGCCCAGGATCCATGACAGGCCCAAACTGGGTTAGACAGACCAGGAGTTCCTTAAAAATGCCAGGAAGTAACAGGTTTCAAAAACACTGTCAACTGAACAGCCCCATGTAAAAATTATACTTCCCTTCAAAAGTCCGCTCTCAACCCTCACCAACTCATGCCTGATGGTCTGCTGTGTATTACTTCCTCAGAGAGAGAAGCTACATTTAATTTTTTGCTGAAAAAAAATGAGTATTTTGCAATTGAGAAAATCCAGAGGCAACATCTAACAGGTTATTTTGGTAACAGAAACACTTTGAAATTTTATAAAATGTAAGTAAATCAAGTCATCTAACGGCCTGCATAATCATTATTCGCACTGAATGATACTGACAGAGTCTATTTAAGGAGTGCCCTTCCTAGCCAGCCCTAGCCCTAACTGTGCAGGCCCTGTCCACACTCCACTGTAAGCCTCAAAGGCCCACTGAGCAGCCTGGTTCCTCCAGTTTATCCAGCTGGAAACTGAGGTTCAAACAGGTTAAACGGGCTTCAAAATGCACAGTGTGGAGGTGGCAGATGCTGTGTTCAAACTACACACCGCCTCAGAGCCAGGATTTTTCCTGCTGCACCAGCTAAAATGTCACTGAAGCCAGTGCAGCAAGGACACGGTAAGGACAGGGTGGCATGCCTCACTCAGGAACACCTGAGCACCATGGAGTCCTCGGGATGAGCGAACGCCTGGCCTCGGCGTCTGCACTCCTTCTAGCCTGAGCTTGGGGCGAGTTACTTGTTCTTCCTTGGAGGCAGGCGTTCCATTATTTCTATCGTGTAGTACCGTGGTTTACAAATTGTTTAGACAGGCCGGGCGTGGTGGCACACATCTGGAATCCCAGCACTTTGGGAGGCCGAGGCAAGCGGATGACCTGAGGTCAGGAGTTTGAGATCAGCCAACATGGTGAAACCCTGTCTCTACTCAAAATACAAAAATTAGCTGGGCGTGGCGGGGGACACCTGCAATACCAGCTATGTGGAAGGCTGAGGCAGGAAAATTGCTTGAACCCAGGAGGCAGAGGTTGCAGTAAACCAAGATCGCACCATGGCACTCCAGCATGGGTGGCAGAATGAGATTGAAAAATACAAAAAAAAAAACAAAACAAAACTGTGTTTAAACCTCAGAAGGTTTGATGAAGGGCCTCAGATGCCACCGAAGGGGTAGGACTGGGTGGGGAGGAAGGGGGGAAGGTGAAGGGGAAGAGCTCCAGGTCCCCTAACTCAATTCATCTGAAACAGAGAAGCCCTGTATTTGTTCGGTTTGTTCTTTCCAAACGCACTGCTGATGGGGTGTATCATATTTCCACGGGCGGAAAATGTTAAGTGATCTGCATTTTACATTGTAATTTTATCATTTCTCCTATTTATTTTTATTTGAATGTGAGAAAATCATAATAATGTAGCCATCCACAGGCAGATTGCTTGAGCCTAGGAGTCCAAGACCAACCTGGGCAACATGGCGAAACCCCATTTCTAAAAGAAATACAAAAAAAATAGGCTGAGCATGGTGGCCCACGCCTGTGGTCCCAGCTACTGGGGGACTGAGGCTGGAGAATCACTTGAACCCAGGAGGCAGAGGTTGCAAAGCCTAGACTGCACCACTGCACTCCAGCGTGGGTGTCAGAGCCAGACCTTGTCTCAAAAAAAGAAAAATCAACATTTTACTAAGTAAATCTCAAAAATCATATCATCTCCTCCCTAAACATCTCAATAAGCGTTGCTAAAGAATGCAAACTTATTCTTTTAAATATATATATATTTATCACATATAAACATATATTTATCACATATAAACATATTGTTATATATTCATTCTCTATCCCTGTATGTAAGTAAAGATTTTAAAATTCTTACCTTGACTCTGGACGTAGATCTTACCCTTAGCATGCGGCTTTTGAAAGGAGGGGAGAAAGAAAAGAAAAGTACATTAGATAGTCCACAAGTGCTTTTCAGAAATAAAATGAAGGTCATTAACAACAACAAAAAAACCCTCCTGGAAAACAGAGAGCCATCTACACAGCTGCTCTGACTCATTACTCAGTAAGAGCAAAGCGTTACGTCTGCTGTTAATAGGTTTCGCCATTAAAAATACAGCATCGATAAGGTAAGAAGCACACACATACAAAAAGTCTCGTAAGTGAGGCTAATGCAGTTTTGCAATTTTTCAGTTGCTAGGTTAGTGGAGAGACGACTGAAGCTCAGCCAGCCAGGGAGCGTCGCCGGCCGAGGGTGCAGGTCCTGCCGCGGGGAGGTGGGAGTGTGGGGAAGCATGGTCTGGGTTACGCAGCCCTGAGGGGAAGAATACTCCCACTACCCCCAGAAAAAAGAAGAAAGAGGCAGGAGCAGAAGGAGGAACGGCCAAGATGTTGGGAAAGCAAAGAGGCCCCAGGAGGCGGATCCTTCCAGACAAGCCAGGACAGCCGGGTGGGAAGACCCGGTCAGAGCCTCCTCACAGGCCTCCCTGGCACCGAGGAAGAGGCGGGGCTTGCACGACGGATTTGCACATTTGTACCAAGATATCAACTTACTATTCCTTGTTGTGTTTTCTGCAGAATGTCACAAAACTGCCAGAGAGAAATGGAATCCATTTCTCCAGTTCATGTTGAAGCAGTGGCAGAAATATTTTTAAGATGACGTTTAGATGCCAGGAGTGAGACCCTCTTCAGAACGGCTGACGGGGCAAGTCAGTGCCAAGGGCGGTTTCTCTCAAGGAACTGAAATAGGCAGTCATTTTGGTGAAAGAATCCAAAAATGGACGTCTTTGTGTCATGTGACCTAAGCCTGATCAATGCATGAAATGAAGTGGCTAGGTCCCTGGAGGTCACACAAGTCACACCCCTGTCCTTTCTCAGTGTAGGCGTACAGTGTGGTCTTTTGGGTGCCAGGGAGCCCACGGCACTGCCTGAGGTACGCTGGTCCACTTTGGACATTGTCCCCACGTCAGGTTTATATTTTGGGACACAAGCTAAAGGTGAAACAGCCGTGCCCAAGGCGAGACCATCAACAGGAAGGAGACTGGCCCTCCCCAAGCCTGGGAAGGTTTGGCAGAGGCAGCACCCAGGCAGAAGGTGGGAGGCGGCAGGGCACGTGGCTCAGCCCTCTAATCCCAGCACTTTGGGAGGTTGAGTCGGGCAAATCATTTGAGGTCAGGAGGTCAAGACCAGTCTGGGCAACATGGTAAAATCCTATCTCTAACTAAAAATACAAACATTAGCGGAGCGTGGTGGCATGCGCCTATAGTCCCAGCAACTTGGGAGACTGAGGCAGGAGAATCGCTTGAACCTGGGAGATGGAGGTTGCCATGAACTGAGATTGCGCCACTGCACTCCAGCCTGGGCAACAAGAGTGAAACTCCATCTCAAAAATAAAAAAATAAATTAAAAAAGGAGGTGGTGGGGACACACGACACGGGGGTGGTGTTGGTTTTGTCCTTAGTGTCACATTTTGCATTTAGCTACTGGAAGCACCTCAAGCCTCCAAAAGTCTTGACTCCTCCGCAATTTACCCTTATTCCTCCGTAAGCAAGCGGGTATGCGTGCCATTCCAAATGCCCTTGAAATAGTAAACCTTTGAGAGTTTCAAGAACCTCTTCTCTACCAATTAAAAAAGATATTAACTTTAACGAAAAAAAAGGGGCTAAAAGCAGCCATTTGAAAATAGAAATTGCAGTTCAGAGCCCTAAGCTATTCCTTTCCTGAATTATGATTTCCCTGGAAAGCTGGAAGAGACGTTACCGGAGGGCAGCAGCGGCTCGGTCTTCTTCCTGAACCAGCCCTGTGTCCAAAACACTCGCGTGGAAGCACCTTTAAAGTGGATGTTGAAGCACTCACAATAGAACAGCATGGCATCTAACTTTCTTTTCTTCTTCTTTTTTTTTTTTCTTGAGACGGAGTTTTGCTCTTGTTGCCCAGGCTGTTGTACAGTGGCTGATCTCAGCTCACTGCAGCCTCTGCCTCCTGGGTTCAGGCCGTTCCCCTGCCTCAGCCTCCCGAGCAGCCGGGATTACAGGCATGCACCACCATGCCCAGCTAATTTTGTATTTTTTAGTAGAGACAGAGTTTCTCCATGTTGGTCAGGATGGTCTCAAACTCCTGTCCTAAGGTGATCCGCCCACATCGGCTTCCTATACAGTTTATAGTCTTCGTCATTATTTTAATTGGAAATATGCTCTGCAATTAGCAATATGTAAACTAAAATGTTGCTGTCAAGAAACTTCTTTTTCCACCAAAAAAAAAAAGAGAAAAAAATGAGTTAAACTTGTGTCTCAGCTCTGTAAGCAGAAGGAATTGACTGAATGTGAAGATTTCTCGACTTATCTGCTGATCTTCTCATATCTCTGAGCATGACTTTGCTAAAATCAATTGAAAAGCATTTTTAAATGGCATTTTAAGGTCTCATCCAGGCAAACAGGAAACAGAGCTACAGTAGGAAAGAAGTCTGGACCTGAGTTATTTTTAATCATTGCAATAAAAGAAATCTGGCAAAAGACAATTGGCTTATATTGATTTTGAAAACATTTTCTATATGAAAGTGTTACAAATTAGCTTTCTTTGCTCCATATTTATTACTGTTCTATCCGCCTCAAAATAACAGGAGTCAAAGTCCCTGGGTACCGCCTGCCTTGCAGACTAGCTCATCAGTGCACACAATGGCAAACACTGAGGTATGTCTATGAGCAACTGCTACCTCTTTGGCTCATTACTGGATATAAAAAGCCAGGATCCTATTGGATAGATAGCCATGAATAGATGGACTTCTAACAGACCCAAGGGCTAACTGATATCTTTTCATGCTGGAATAACATCAACAAAACAACTTCCCTCCCATTCTTTGGCTAAATATAACCCAGAGATTCACCTTCTAAAGTTAAACTTTCTGCAAATGGAAGCCACAATAGATTGTTTTTGAAAAACAGGCAAAATTTTATGTTCTACAGATGGCAAAAATAGTAATTTTTGTTCTGAAATTATAATACGACTTCAGATTGTGGCTTTGTTAAAACTACTTGTAAAACAATTACAAATTGCTTAAAAGAAACGATGGTTCATACATATAAAGTTACAAAACATATGTATGCCACGCAACACATAGAAATTGGGCACTTTTCAAGGATACAGTGTCTTTTTTCCTCCCTCTACTCTCTTCCCGTAGAAATCTGTTATCATGCATAAAAAAAAGAAAGTAATATTCAAAAGATGGGGAAATTCAGCCTTGTCACTGAACTCCTGCGGTGGAACCAAAGAACAATTTTTCTTTTCTTTTTTTTTCTAGGAAGTACTTTAATCATTTTTCTTAGAAAAAAACATTTCCAGAAACTAACACTTCACAACATTTTAACAACAAAGAAAGAGGTTTTCAAGAGTTGGGATTCTAGAATATTAGGAAGACATGTTGGTATCCTGCTTCATTACAGATGGATGGCACAGATCAGAAATAGAAGACTGGCTGCAAAGCCAACATCAGAGCCCAGTGGGACGACACTTCCATCTACAGTGTTTCTCTTCCTTCCTGCTGTCCTCCCTGTCCCACAGAAACGCCAGCCACCATACAGAGCCCAGTGGCACATAGCTTGGCTGCCCATCTTCCCCCTTGGGTAGGAGAACAATGTTTCCAAAAAAAGAGAACATACATGGGTGAGATGAGAAAGAACTGTTAAAACTAGACTGGGATAGGATTCTATCGGGTCCAACATGGAGCAGACATAGAGATGAAATTAACACAATCCGGCTGGGTGTGGGGGCTCACACCTGCAATCCCAGCACTTTGAGAGGCTGAGGAGGGTGCATCACTTGAGGCAGGAGTTCGAGACCAGCCTGGCCAACATGGTGTAACCCTGTGTCTACTAAAAATACAAAAATTAGCCAGGTGTGGGGGCAGTGCCTATAATCCCAGTCACCTGGGAGGCTGAGGCAGGGGAATTGCTGGAACCCAGGAAGCGGAGGTGCAGTGAGCTGAGACCGTGCCACTGCACTCCAGCGTGGGTGACAGAGCAAGACTCTTCTCAAAAATAAATAGCTAAATAAATAAAAATAAAACAATCCAGGACCCTGCACAAAATCAAGGGATGACAGTGTGGCACCCAATCTAGTGGGGCGACTCAGGAAACGGGAACATCAACAGGAAAGTTTCAGAGAAGATTTTTGTTTTTTAAAACAATTAAATGTATGGAGTAAACAATTCAGAATGACTGCTGATTTTATTCAGAAGATTCCCCTACCATCCTCTGCCTTGGCAATTTAATGAATTAGAAACAATACTTGTGATGGTGCCTCACATTTGAGCCCCGGGTCATGGAAAAGGTAAACTAAAGATCTATGCTGTGGAATGGAGGCGTTTTTCATACGCTTAAGTTCCTTTACAATAGCAAAGACCTGGAACCAACCCAAATGCCCATCGATGATAGACTGGACAGGGAAAATGTGGTACATATACACCATGGAATATTATGCAGCCATCAAAAACGATGAGTTCCTGTCCTTTGTAGGGACTTGGATGGACCTGGAAACCATCATTCTCAGCAAACTGACAGAAGAGCAGAAAATTAAACACCGCATGTTCTCACTCATAGGCAGGTGTTGAACAATGAGAACACATGGACACAGGGAGGGGAGCATCACACACTGGGGTCTGTTGCGGGGGAAATAGGGGAGGGACAGCAGGGGGTGGGGAGTTGGGGAGTGATAACATGGGGAGAAATACCAGATATAGGTGAAGGGGAGGAAGGCAGCAAATCACACTGCCATGTGTGTACCTATGCAACAATCTTGCATGTTCTTCACATGTACCCCAAAACCTAAATGCAATTAAAAAAAAAAATTCTCAATTCCCAGGGATCTCACATGGGACAAAAAAAACAGACATAAAGCACATTCGCAGTTGCATCAGGAAGTCTCCAATGAAGGCTCACCTTCATAGAAGCTATTAAAAATGACTGGCTTCCTGGGACATGATCAATCCCTGGAGCCTCTCCTGCAGAGGTAAGAGGGTTAGCACACACACGAGGCAGTCTAGAGGTGAAACCGTGTGCTGAGCGCGTTTTTATTTTTCCAGAAGGGTGGAAACTGTAATAAAAGGTGGTCTGTGTCGTTTCAGCTGCTGCCACGATGAATTTCGGAGGTAATCAGACACAGAGCAGTGGGCCACGCAGGAAGAGGGAGGAGTCGTGAGTATCTCAAACACAACATGCCCCTACCGCAGACTCCAGCGGGGAGTGGGCAAGCAGCTCATTCCAATTAGGCCAGCACTAACATCCCAACTGACTTTTGAGCTCACCTGTATAGGACTGCACGTGTGACAGCCAGTGAGATCTGTCTTGCTTTCTATATTTTAATTTCCAAAAGAATTTTGATGAGTAAATATACACAAAGTAAAATTACCCTTTAGGTATTGCCTAACACAACAACTTCAGGAAGTCACTTTTCTTTAACAAGTGCCAAGGCAAAGTGGGTAAGTCAGGCCCCAGAGGTGGTGACCCAAAGTTTCCAGGAAAAAACAAAAACAAAAACCTCACTATAAAGATAACACTTGAAAACTTAGCTCATTGCTTGTAAAGCTTATTGATGCGCCATTATGACTGGCATTGTGCTTTTTTTTTTTTTAATTTGATAACTGCTTCAAGCAATATTTACTCAAACAGGATTTTTAAAATATAGCTTATAAATAAGTATTTCAGTTTAGATAACGTCCTCTTAGAAGAAAGCTTATTGGGAAGAGCGTGAAACAGGCATGAGGGGTTCTGAACCCAATGGAGATGTATTAAACCATAATCACTGCTTCTCCTGGTAAAACTCTCCATTAGGATATACATTTAATTTGTTCATCTTTTTTTTTCTTTTTGGTGAAATTTTTACATTTTCTGGTGAAATTCTGTTTTAGATAAAGCACCCTAAACTTGGACTAGAACTAGAAGTACTCATTTGCATTCTGAATATCTCTTACATATTGTAACAATAAATCAAAATCCTACAGAAGACACTTTCAAACTTTCCACAATGTGTATCTCACGATCAGAAATGTGCAGCGAATCAAATTCTTGAAAATGTCAAATCGATATTATAATATCAGAAAGCGACCAGCACAGAGGCTCACGCCTGTAATCCTGACATTTTAGGAGGCTGAAGCAGGAGAGCTACTTGAGGCCAGGGGTTCAAGAGCAGCCTGGGCAACACAGTGAGACCTCATCTCTACAAAAAATAAAAACTAAAACTTTCAGCCAGGTGTGGTGGCATGGGCCCATGGTCTCAGCTACTTGGGAGGCTGAGGGAGAGGATCGCTTGAGCCCGGGAGTTTGAGGCTGCAGTAAGCCATGATCATGTCACTGTACTCCATCCAGCCTGGGCAACACAGTGAGACACCTTTACCAAAGAAAAAAAAGACACTTAAAAGACATATTCTAATATCACAAACCAACACAGTAATGCCATCCCAAAAAAATGACCCACATTGATCACGAGTGCCAGGCACTAACAGCGTACCATGCTGACCTTGTGGGAGCCCACCGGGGTTGTACGTTTTACAAAGTAGATACAATGTCAAATTAAGGCTGGTACAAACAACACTAAAAAATAATGACTTGAGCATAAACAAAGGCATTTCAAATTAAAAGAGATAAAATACAACCATCTTTATTGAAATCCAATCAAACTAATTCGTGAAGAGTCAGCCAGAGATGGGTAGGCAATCACAAACCCAGCTCCCAACACAACGTTTGCATAAGAGCACCCAGAGGCTGACGTTCACTCGTGGGTTACAAACTCACCCTCATTTGGCACATGTCTGTTCACGTGTCGTCCACGATCAGATGCCATGTGAGTGAGTGTTTCAGAAATCCTGAAACAGAGCTCTCCTGAGCAACACGACAGAACCCCCCGCCACCACACGCGGGTGATCTAGGGCACGTGCAAGGCAGCTGGTTTGAAATCAGATGCGCTGTGAGTGTCAAATACACACTGGATTTCAAAGACTTCATACAAAAAAAGGTAAAGTATGTCACTAGTAACTTTCATATTGATGACCTGTTGAGATAATATTTTGGAATATAGTGAGTGTGTCGTAGGAAATTTGACCTTGACCAAAGAGAGACATGACCTGCACCCTTAGCTTCTGGGAAATGTCAAATCCAAATCTGATGGCCGGGTGCGGTGGCCCATGCCTGTCATCCTAGCACTTTGGGAGGCCGAGGAGGACAGATCACTTGAGGTCAGGCGTTCAAGACCAGCCTGGCCAACGAGGCAAAACCCTGTCTCTACTAAAAAAACAACAACAGCATGTGTTCAAAGGTTAATATTTGAAAAGCTAATACTTTGTATTTCTCATCAAGGACATTTCTAAGTGAAACTGGCTTAAGTGGGTGGCGGTGACTAATCAGCGAATATTGGCACAGATAATTAGCACCGATAATTAGCACAGATGGGGCCCCTGCCCTCATCAGCATTAAGGCAGCGGCGCCTTTACTCATCATTGCATTTTACACCATGAGGAAAGCCAAAAGAAAGCCTTTGCATTATTATTTGAAAAAGGCTTGACTTGGTGGAGGCCCTGAAAGAGTCCCAGGGAACCTCAGAGGTCCAGGGACCCCATTTTGGTAACCACTTGTTCGAAAAACTACCTTAAGAAGTCAGACAGATAGCCCAACAGGTAGGCCTGGCAAGGCGGCTCACGCCTGTAGCCCCAGCACTTTGGGAGGCCGTGGTGGGTGGATCACTTGAGGTCAGGTGTTTGAGACCAGCCTGGCCAACATGGTGAAACCCTATGTCTACTAAAAATACAAAAATTAGCTGGGCGTGGTGGTGCTTGCCTGTAATCCCAGCTACTCAGGAGGCTGAGGCAGAAGAATCGCTTGAACCCAGGGGGCAGAGGTTAGAGTGAGCTGAGATCGCACCACTGCACTCCAGCCTGGGTGACAGAGTGAGACTGCAGACAGGTACCACAATAAAACTAGAAGCCAGGATGCCTGTTGAGTTTTCTGATTCTGAGATTGACAAGTCATTAAACTGCACTAGCAAATACAGCCTCCATGCTCTGCCTGGGAAAAGTCTGACAAAACGGTTAAGACTCTGCGCGGTCAACGCGTGTGCAGCTTCACATTCACATGTGTCTAGCATCCTGAGCTTTCGGAAGACACCACGGAGGACTCAGCTCTCCCTTGCCCCAGTGCAGCAGTTTCCACCCCCACCATTCTGCAAATTGCAATTCCATAAAGAATGGGCAGAGCCTGCACATGATCAGGGCATAAGCCCTGTTTCCTGGTCCCTCCAACCAACAGGAATAACGCCTGCAAAAGATCCGAGCACACGCACTGCGCACAGTGGATGAGCTGGGGGAACACAAGCACTAGCAAGGCTGGTAGAGCAGGCTCAAAGCAGTTCCCACCACCGGAGACAGCAGCCTTGCCTGCCTGAGGAAACTGGCCTTTAGGTTTTTTCTTAGTTTTGCAGGCAGCAGCTCTGTGGTGCATTCACAGAGCTCCTTACTGAGAACTCAGCTGGGCTCCCACCGGCTCATACACCTGCCTTCTAAGTCACCGTGAATACAAAGTCAATAATTGAATTAACTTGTTGATCTACAAACTCCTGACTGTTTAAAGCTCTTTCCAATAAACAGTCCAACCCAGGAAATGACCTCTGCCACCTAACAGATAGTTTCTTTTATGTGCACAAGGTTGCTGCAACATTTATAGTGCAGCTGAGAAATCACCCGATCTGAGAACATTAAAAAAAAAAAAAAAAAAACAGGGCCAAGCACAGTGGCTCACACCTGTAATCCCAGCACTTTGGGAGACCGAGGCAGGCAGATCATCTGGGGTCAGTAGTTCCAACCAGCCTGATCAACATGGTGAACCCTATCTCTACGAAAATACAAAAAAATTAGCTGGGCGTGGTGGCACATGTCTGTAGACCCAGCTACTCAGGAGGCTGAAGCAAGAGAATCACTTGAACCTGGGAAGTGGAGGTTACAGTGAGCCGTGATCACGCCACTGCACTCCAGACTGGGCGAAAGAGCAACACTTTGTCTCCAAAAAAAAAAAAAAAAAAGAAAAGAAAACAGACAACACATCAAAAGATTTGGCTACTGGGCTATTTCTGTCATTCAGTAACAATATCGAAAACTATCCGGGATGTTTTAGGAGCATCTACACATACGAAATCAACCTATAGGAAACATAATACACTACTGTGGCCACAACAGGCATTTTCCATGGGAACACTGTCAGCTCTAACAGGACTGCCTTTCGGTTCTCCAATTCTGCAATTTCACCAGCACAACCACAACAGTACCACCAGATAAATACATACCCACTGCGCTTGTGCCATTTCCTTCATTGACTCTGTGAAAGCGACAGCAAATCTAGTAAACGAACAAAAATAATACAAACAATTAGGCCAGAATTCAATTAAAGGAACTATGAAACAGCTCCTTGGAACAAATTATGAGAGACAAGGTAAGACACTACATTTAAAATGCAATCAATCTTTATTACTTGTGGTCATTGGCCATTAGGTTTAATCTCAACTCGCATCAAAAAAAAAAAAAAAGTTGTATGTGCAAGAAGTAAACCAAATGAAGCTCAAAACTTCCTACTTTTTCTTTTCCTTCCACGCAAGTTCAGAGAGGCAGGGATAAAATCAAAAGCAAGAAATCAAGATGCAGGAGAGAAGCAAGGCACTAGCTTGGTTGATTCACCTGAACAGTCAAAGGCTGTCCGTCCGCTCCACTGGCTCTGCTAAGGGCAGACGATGGGGACACAATCACAATTTACTGAGTACACATGGGTGCTCAATGCTATCATCTCCCTCATTTCAATTGCTTCCTTAGGAAATGCACAAGCGCCCTCAAAACTAAGAACATGCTCAATGCAGCCTCAAACTCCTGGGCTTAAGTCATCCTCCTTCCTCGGACTCCTAAGTAGCTGGGGCCACACCACACCTAGCTAATTTTGTTGTGTTTGCCATGAAGTACAGGAGTTTTCATAGACACTTTTACAGGGACATGTGGAGCACATTCTTAGCTGGGAAGTTCCAATACTATCAAAATGTCCATTTTTATCAAATTACATGACAAAATCAATAATCCAAATCCGTAAGTGAATTTCCATTGAAATCTGACAAAATAATTTTAAAGTTTACCTATACATATAATTGGGTGTCAAGCAATCAGAAAATTTTTGATTAAGAAGAATTCAGGCCAGGCCCAGTGGCTCACACTTGTAATCCCAATACTTCGGGAGGCTGAGGCAGGAAGATCACTTGAGCCCAGGCATTCAAGACCAGCTTGGTCAATATAGGGAGAGCCCGTCTCTACAGAAAAAAAAATGTTTTTTAATCAGCCAGGTGTGGTTGAGAACACTTTTAGTCCCAGCTACTCAGGAGGCTGAGGCAGGAGGATCACTTGAGCCTGGGATGTCAAGACTGCACTGAGCCGTGGTTGTGCCACTGCACTCCAGTTTGGGTGACAGAGGAAGAAGAAAGAAGAAAGAAGGAAGAAGGAGAAGAAGGAGGAGGAGGAGGAGAAGGGGGGGAAAGACGAAGAGGAAGAGGAGGAGGAAGAAGAATTCAAAGATGAGACCTGTATTAACAGATATCAAAACACATTAAAAATATGATAATTACAACAGTGTTGGCAGTGAAGAAAAGATGGATCAAAACCAAACACAAGGCCAGAAACAGACCCAAATACAGTTCAGAATTTGACATAGCACTAAGTCAGAGAAGTGGTGAAGTACATGGAAAAAGTTAGTTTCCTACCGTATATCACAGATCCAAAAAGGTGATTCATGAGCTAAGTAAAAAAAGGTAAGACTAAAGGAAGTCCAGAATGACACACGTGAACAAGCAGCTGGCCTCGGCCTGGGAAAGGCTTTCTGTGCCTCAGAAGCTATGAAACTACTGGGTACCACAGGCAGGGTACGAAAAAGAGAAAGAAAAAGCTATGAAATTAATTCTAAAGATAAAAAAAAAGCTATGTTATGTTAAAATTAAAAGACTACTGAAATACCACAAATGTGCAATTGACATGGAAAAAACAGGAATATTATCCTTACTCAGGAGTTCTTCAAAATTAACAAGAAAGTCAGACAGCCCAAGGGAAACAAAAGGGAATGGTAACAATGGGACAGTCATAGGAGGGCAAATACAAGGACCACAAATGGAGGAAAAGTGAAATTTCTCTAATAAAGCAAAGCTAATCAGAATGATAGGAAAGCATTGCAACACACAGAAGACTGGCAGTTTGAAAAATAAAAATGCCCAATGCTGACAAAGGTGAGAAAATGAAAACATACACCTACTTGGTGAATTAAAATGCAAATATTCTTTCTGAAGAGAAATTTGAGAAACTGCATCAATATATTAGTATGTTCATATGGTTAGACCTTGCAATTCTACTTCTATAAATTCAACCTAAAGAAGCAATCAGACAAGTGCACAAAGACAGAAACTGATTGTTCTCTGTGGTGCTGTTTATAATAAAGATATAAACGTCCGATCTCGAAGAATCGGTTACAGAATTTATGATAGAATTCTATGCAGCCATCAAAACCATGTTTGGCACCTTAAAATTTTCAAAAATGTTCACGATGTTTTGTTAAATAAAACAGGTAGCATGCATCCACACACATAATCAAAGTACCAGAAAGAAAGGAGAGAAACAGAAAAAAGTATTAAAGGAAATAATGGCCAAAAAGTTCCCAAATGTGATGAAAAACTTTAATCTACACTAATTCAAGCTCAGTGAATTTCAAGTAAGATAAATTCAAAGAGATTTATACCCAGACATATCATGGTCAAAATGTTGAATGCCAAAACAATGAGAAAATCCTGAAAACAACCTAAGAAAATGACTCATCACTTATAAGAAACTGCAGTGAGCTCAACAGCTGACTTAACAGAAACAATGGAGGCCAGAAGGGAATGAATGAGATACCTGCTTAAACTATTGAAGGAAAAAAACAAGATTGTCAACCAAGAATTCCACACCCAAGCTGGGCGCAGTGGCTCACACCTGTAATTCCAGCACTTTGGGAGGTCGAAGCCCATGGATCACTTCAGGTCAAGAGTTCAAGGCCAGCCTGACCAACCTGGTGAAACTCCACCTCAACTAAAAATACAAAAATATTAGCTGGGCGTGATGGCAGGTGCCTGTAATCCCAACTACTCAGGAGGTTGAGGTAGGAGAATTGCTTGAATCTGGGAGGCAGAGGTTGCAGTGAGCCAAGATCATGCCACTGCACTCCAGCCCAAGCGACAGGAGACTCCATCTCAAAAAAAAAAAAAAAAAAAAAAGAAGAAGAAGAAGAATTTCATGTCCAGCAAAATTATATTTTTCCTGTTTTTTTAAAAATTTTTATGGATACATAATTGTTTTACATATATATCAGGTGCATGTGATATTTTGATATCACATGTGTATGAACAAATCATGGGTGACTGGACGACCCATTACCTCAAACATTTATCATTTCTTTGTGTTGGGAACATGCCAAATCTTCTCCAATTATTTTGAAATATATGATAAATTACTGCTAACTGTAGTCACTTGATTGTGCTTCCAACCGCTGGATCTTGCTCCGCTGCATAGCTGTATTTTTGTACCCATTAACCGTCCCTCTTAATTCCCTCTTCCCACAACCCCTCCCAGCATTCCAGATAAATAAAATAAGTAGCTTAAAAAGCGTGTGTGTCATTCCACCCAAATTTTCAAAAATAATAACAATAAAAATAAAAATATTGTCACAAACACACAAATATAAGTAATTAAAAGATCACCTAACAAAAAGCTAGCCATGGTTAAAGTACACATAAAGTTCAAAGGGAATTTGCTTTTCCCTGGCTTCTTCAGTACTTTTCAAAATTTCTACTGCATTGGGACAGCCATTTTTTTGGTTAGAAAGAAAATTCTTAACAAAACATTTTATGACATCAGGACTTCCAATCTTTCAAGACTTCCTGTAGATGATATCCATTCTCCTATCTTTCTTCCATATCATTATATCCCCTCTACCCATTATAAAAATGCTATTGTTTTTCTTACCTTAAAAATGACTCTCTTAATCCCATAGTCCCTGCTTCAATTACTGCCCTTTTTCTCTTTTCTCCTCGACAAAAAAAGCCGTGGTGTTACCTTGACTCAACGCCTCCAATGCGTCTCTTCTCATTTAAACCGCTCCAGGCAGCCCCCCTGACTGCACCATTGAAACTGCTCCCAAGGTCGCTAACGACGCCCATGTTGGTAAGCTGAATGGTTCAATCCTCAGTCTTCATCTTACTTGACCTATCCGCAGCAGCAGACACGTAGGATCTCTCCTTCCTCCTTGGAATGCTGCTCCATTGGTTTCCACCATACTGTTTCATTTCATCTAATGGCTACTCAGTCTCAGTCTCACTAATTTCTCTCTCTGATTTCTCAAAAGTGGAATGCTCCAAGACTCAGTTCTTGACTTCTTTTCTCTGCACTTACTCTCTTGGTGACCTTGCCAGTTTTCAGTTTTCAACAGCATGTGTATATTGACCAACAAACTGACCCTCCCCTGACTTGCCCACACTTCTACCTACTTCCTACCTCCATGCAGATGCCTCATACAAACCTTAAGCTTCATAACAATGTCAAATAATAAGAACCATATTTTTAGTGAAGAAATAGATATACACATAATTGTATATATGTACATACATTTCCAAGCTCTGTCTACTACGAAGGCTTACAAGAAATGATACTGAGTAAGCAATAAGCATGATCTTCATTTCTAAATAACATTCTCTAAAAAGCAAAAAAATATAAAGAAACCAGGAATCCTTTGAGAAAGAGCCACTTCCAGAAATAGGACAAGGGAGACAGGAGATGAATCAGAAACATTTTATGATGCCAGAAAGAAGAAATGTCCTCAGAAAAGAATGAGAGCATGTCAAAAGAACACAGGCATCAGCTCAAAGCATCTCCCATGGCAAATCTGGAACAATCTGAGCACCCAAATAAACAAAATTAGTAAGAGGTAACCTACAAAGGAAAATAAAATAAATACCATGAGTCCATGGTGTGTGTGTGTGTGTGTGTGTGTGTATTATTATTTTTTTTTTTTGAGATAGAGTCTCACTCTGTCACCCAGGCTGGAGTGCAGTGGTACCATCTCAGCTCACTGTAACCTCTGCCCCCTAGGTTACAGCAACTGTCCTGCCTCAGCCTCCTGAGTAGCTAGGATTACAGGCACGTGCCACCACGACCAGCTAATTTTTTTTTTCTTTAACTTTTAGTACAGATAGAGTTTCACTATGTTGGCCAGGCTGGTCTCGAACTCCTGGTCTCAAATGATCCACCCAATTCAGCCTCCCAAAGTGCTGTGATTACAGGCATGAGCCACAGCACTCAGCCCCCACGAGTCCATGCTGAATAACAAATACATAATCAAATAAGTAAATGAGATCAAAGGGGAAAGTCTTCCGTGAGGTAGAATTCCAGTTAATAAACAAGATGAAGTGCAAATGGAAAATCACCATCAGGCAAACACCGCAGGAATAATTACTGCAGAGGAGAATCAGGAATGGACGATTCCTCCCCAGTAGCAGGACCCAGAAATGGCAGGTTCTTCCCCCAAAAGGCTTCCCTTCCCCTGCCTGTGTCTGCCTCCTGCTTTCCCTTCTGCCCCCTCTACAACCCTGTCACCCGTCGAGGCACATTCCATGCAGGTCCCCTAGTGAAGGGAGCAGTACGGAAAGACGGATAGAGAGGAGACCATGCTGGACTTCGCACCAAGGCCCTCTTTCATAGTCCAAGCACCAAGGGGTGCTGACGGGAAGGAGGCTCGAACCCAGTAAGGGTGTTCTGCTGGCCTCAGTTACGAGAAGCTCTGCATTCGCTCCGAAAACTAACAAGAGATGCAGGGAAGCTATATCTAGGGGAATAGACTTCATCCTGTGAAAATAAGATAAAAAGGAAAGAAAAGGAGCTAAGTGACAATTGCCTGAGCCGGGCACGGTGGCTCACACCTGTAATCCCAGCATTTTGGGAGGCCGAGGAGGGCGGATCGCAAGGTCAAGAGGTCAAGACCATCCCGGCCAATATGGTGAAACCCTGTCTCCACTGAAAATACAGTAAGTAGCTGGGTGTGGTGGTGCACGCCTGTAGTCCCAGCTACCCTGGAGGCTGAGGCAGAATTGCTTGAATCTGGGAGGCAGAGGTTGCAGTGAGCCGAGATCACACCATTGCACTCCAGCCTGTGTGACAGAGCGAAACATGGTCTCAAAAAAAACCCAACCAACCAACCAACCAAAAACAATCGCCTGGCAATGGGCACTTCAGGGGAGTGTATAAACCTTCCTTTCCTGGGAAACTGAGAAACAATTGAACAATTAGTGGGGTGCAGAGGCACACAGCTCTAATCCCAGCACTTTGGGAGGCCAAAATGGGCAGATCACTGTGGTCGGGAGTTCAAGACCAGCCTGGCCAACATGGGGAAACTCTGTCTTCACTGAAAATACAAAAATTAGCTGGGCATAGTAGTGTACGCCTATAATCCCAGCTACTCAAGAGGCTGAGGCAGGAGAATTGCTTGAACCTGGGAGGCAGACGTTGCAGTGAGCTGACATCATGCCACTGCACTCCAGCCTGGGCAAAAAAAAAAAGAAAAATGAATAAAAATATTGTTAATCAAATGAATAAAAGAGAGTTTGTATTAAATGAAACACCTCAAAAATAGCCTCATAAACAGGAAAGATATAGCATACAGTAGGTTAAACGAGGTGAATTTGCTGTTTTGTAGGCATGAAACGGCTAAATATTGGGAGTTTCATAAGTTTTAAGCTGTAGGTATTTAAGCCCATAGATATTTTTGACAAAAAAAAAAAACACAAGTGAAAGTGAGTAAATCTATTTCAAAATGGCAGTGTTCAGCTAAAAGTACAAAAATGGTAGCTTTGTATTTTTCATAAGAAATGTGGTTTTTTTTAAATTTAATTTAACTTTATTATTTTCTTGGAGACAGAGTCTTGCTTTGTTGCCCAGGCTGGAGTGGATCTTAGCTCACTACAACCTCCACCTCCTGGGTTCAAAGCGATTCTCCTGTCTCAGCCTCCCGAGTAGCTGGGATTATAGGTGTACACTACTATGTCCAGCTAATTTTTGTATTTTCAGTGAAGACGGAGTTTCCCCAAGTTGGCCAGGCTGGTCTCGAACTCCTGACCACAGTGATCTGCCCCATCCTGGCCTCCCAACGTGCCGGGATCACAGGCATGAGCCGCTGCACCTGGCCAACAGTATTTTTTTCTAATACGGGCCTGGATGACCCCTCACCAAACAATTTCCACGGGTTTCAAATACTCTTCGTTTTGACATGGATAATATAATTATCAAGTGCTTATCACATTATAATATTTATAAGCCAAAAAGCTAAAACTAAAGTAAGTTCAAATACTACTATACGATACAGAGAAAATTTTTTTCAATACTAAAACAAACTTCAAAAATAGACCCTATAGGAAAAATACAACTATTTAAAAGCATTTGATTAAAAATGAAATACTTATAAAGCCAGACAAGCTCAACACTCTCTTTTACAGAAGAGAGTGCTATATTGTATTGGACAAGGAATCTCTGATTCATGCAGCTTTCCTGCCCACTAACCTTGATCAATAACCCCCCAAAACAGAAATCAATGTTTGCTTTAATAACAATGCAATGAAGAATACTAATCATAATACTATGAGATGGATTCATTCAATGTCATTTCTAGTAAATAGAATCATTTTCCTTCCATAAGGCAGTGCATTACCAACTACAAGAATCGAAAGGGAATGAATTTACAGACTGTAAGAACAACAATAAGAAAACCTGTAATAAAAGATCCCGTTTCAAGGTAACCCCGAAGTGTTTTAGTGCCTTTTGTTATTACAACACACAGACACATGCACACACGTGTGCTCAAGTTTGTGTGAAAGGAAATATCTTGGGCCCCCAAAATCACTAAGCTAAAGGGAAAATTTAAGCTGGGAATTGCTGAGGGCAAACCTGCCTCCCATTCTATTCAAAGTCATCCGTCTGCTCACTGAGATTAATGTCTGTCTCATTGCCTCCTTCGGAAAGGTTTATCAGAAATTCAAAAGAGTGCAAGCTTTCGTCTGTCACCTGCTTGTGCTCTGGAAGTCCCCTCCCTGCTTTGAGTCTTTCCACCTTTGCTTTCCAGACCAAACCGATGCGCTTCTTACATATACTGATTGGTGTCTCATGTCTCCCTAAAATGCATAAAACCCAGCCTGCCCTGACCACCTTGAGTTCCTGTCATCAGGACTTCCTGAGGCTGTGTCACGGGTACGCGTCTTTGAACTTGGCAAAATCGACTTTCTAAACAGTAACTGAGGCCTGTCTCAGGTTTTCTGGGTCCACACTTGCATTGCCACAACGGTATGTTCAGGGGTCCGCAGGAAGGACTAGGGTCCTAAATGCAGTGATACCTCCCAGTAACCCTGGTTTTCAGAAGCGAGATGGACACCTACATTACCAAAACGGGAACTGGAAGCTGCAGACAGAACTTTGAGTACTGTCCTTGTTATGGAATAGGGTGATCCAGCTACCTAAAGTCTTGAAGTGTCCCCAGTTTCCTGGCCAGAGCTTCCCAGCCATGAGGTGAGCCACAGAAAATTGATGGCTGGTGATTTATTGGCTTAAAATCAGTTACCGGTTTTGTTTTGTTTTTTCTTTTTTTTTTTTTTTTTTTTTTTTTTTGAGACAGAGTTTCACTCTTGTTACCCAGGCTGGAGTGCAATGGCGCGATCTCGGCTCACCGCAACCTCCACCTCCTGGGTTCAGGCAATTCTCCTGCCTCAGCTGGGATTACAGGCACACACCACCTTGCCCAGCTAATTTTTTGTAGTTTTTAGTAGAGACGGGGTTTCACCATGTTGACCAGGATGGTCTCGATCTCTTGACCTCGTGATCCACCCGCCTCGGCCTCCCAAAGTGCTGGGATTACAGGCGTGAGCCACTGCGCCCGGCCTGTTTTGTTTTTTACAATGATTCAAAGATTTAAAAGAGTTGAAGGGATAGTTAGACAGTACTGGTTGGGCCATCTGTCAACTTTGAATTCAGGGTTATTCTAGACCCAGGTGAGGCGTTCTTCTAACAGCAGCAGCCAGTGAGCACGTGGGAGGGACAAACTGCCCGGGACCCTCCACCTGCCTGGGGAACCCCGAGGAGGCCCACTGACCGCCTCAGAGCTTAGCAGAAAAGTTCTTTGTATGCATGTATAGTTAGTTCTTTTGATTGATTTTCCTCTTTTTTCATAATTTTTATATGATCATGGAAGATTCATATTGCTTTTATCATTCTTTTAATTTTTTATTTTTTTAATTAATTATTTTTTTTTTTTTTTTGAGGCTGAGTCTCACTCTTGTCACCCAGGCTGGAATGCAATGACAAGATCTTGGCTCACTGCAACCACCACCTCCCAGTTCTTTTTCTGTTGTTGTTTTTGGTTTTTGGTTTTGGGGTGGAGTCTAGCTCTGTCACCCAGACGGGAGTGCAGTGGTACGATCTCAGCTCACTGTAACCTCCGCCTCCCAGGTTCAGGCAATTCTCCTGCCTCAGCCTCCCCAATAGCTAGAACTACAGGTACACGCCATCACGCCTGGCTAATTTTTGTATTTTTAGTAGAGATGGGGTTTCACCATGTTGACCAGGCTGGGCTCAAACTCCTGACCTCAGGTGACCTGCCTGCCTCAGTCTCCCAAAGTGGTGGGTTTACAAGCATGAGTCACCGTGCCCGGCCACCTCCGGGATTAAGTGATTCTCCTGCCTCAACCTCTCGAATACCCCCAATTACAAGCACCCACCACCACTCCTAGCTAATTTTTATATTTGTAATAGAGACAAGGTTTCACCATATATGCCAGGCTGGTCTCGGACTCCTAACCTCAAATGACACACCCTCCTCAGGCCTCCCGAAGTGCTGGGATTACAGGCCTGAGCCACCACCTTGCCTGGCCTGCTTTTATCTTTATTTTAGTTCTTATTATTGCATTTGTTAGACGAAGAAATGGGAGTGATTTTTTTAATCAAGCCTTTCAACCCACTTTAAATTACTGTACAAATATGACAATTTTCTAAGTATGCCTTGTGAAAAGGCACAATGACAACAAATTTAGTTCAAAGATCATAATGGGCTTTTATCAGCAATTCTAGAATCGGGCAGCACCTCATTGTCTGAAACAGAATAAGTGTTCTGATGAGCTGAGCGGAGGTGGTGTGTTTTATAGACAGACACAGAAAACAAAAAGCAGACGGGCATTTCAGAGTTACTTTCCCTATACGGTTAAAGCAAAGGAGACTTCCCTATGACTGAAGTTGGCTGGAATCTCTCACTTTTTAGAAAACTGGCCCATTTCAGGCCGGGCACGGTGGCTCACACCTGTAATCCCAGCACTTTGGGTGGCTGAGGCAGGTGGATCACTTGAGGCCAGGGGTTTAAGACCAGCCTGGCCAAATGGCAAAACCCTGTCTCTGCTAAAATTACAAAAATTAGCTGTGTGTCGTGGCTGTAATCCAGCAACTCAGGGGCCTGAGGCACGGGAATCGCTTAAACCTGGGAGACAGGGTGCAGTGAGCCGCGATCTTGCCACTGCACTTAAGCCTTGGCAGCAGAGACTGTCAAGAAAAAAGAAGGGGAGGGAAGAGAAGGGGAGGTGAGGGGAGGGAAAGGAAGGAGAGGGGAGGGGAGGGGAGGGGAGGGGAGGGGAGGGGAGGGAA